>NW_027214521.1:0-4463 GCF_042767895.1 Penaeus vannamei | reverse complement strand
ATGGCCTCCTCCTCCTCTTCTTCTGTTTCTAATTCTTCTTCTTCTTCTTCTAATTTTTCTTCTTATGAAGGTAATTAAAAGAAAAAAAAACTAAAATTTCTCTCTAAACCTCGACTTGCTTTTCGAAATGTCCAACCGTCGAGCTGTGACGTCACGAACACCCACCTGTGGATTGACCAATGGCGGAGAAAGGGAAGGGGTAGGGAGGGGGTGAAGGTAGGGGGGGTCCCAGGAGGAGAATGGAACCGGGGAAATTAGGGGGGGGGCAGGAGAAGGATGGGAAGGGGGGGAGGAGGAGGGGGGAAAAAGGAAAGGAGGGGGGAGGGGAAGGGGAGGAAGAAAGGGAGGGGAAAGAGGGGGAAGGGAAAAGGAGGAGGAAAGGGGAGTAGGAGGAGGAGGAAAGGGGGAGGAAGGAGGATGAGTTAGAAAGGGAAGGGGAAAGGGAAAGGGAAAAATGGAGGAAGGAGGATAAGGTAGAAAAGGGAGGGAAGGGAAAAGGAGGAGGAAAGGGAGGGAAGTATAGGGGAGAGGAAAAAGGGCAGGAAGGAAGAGGGAAAGGAGGGAAGGAAGGAAAAGGAGGGAGAGGGGGGGAAGGAGGAAGGGGTATTAAGGGAAGGAGGGAGAGGAGGGGGAAAAGGAGAGGGGGGGGAAAGGAGGGGGGGGGAGGGATCAAAAAAGGTGTATTGAGGGGTCAGGTGTAGTCTGCACTGTGGCAGATTTTTAATTTTTTGCGTGTGTGTCTCTTGTTTGTCTAAATTCAAGTTTCTGGTGAATGGTCGACAGGAAAGTGTTTTTCTCACACACACACAACACACACACACACACACACACACACACACACACACACACACACACACACACACACACACACACACACACACACACACACACACACACACACACACACCCCCCCCCCCCCCCTCCCCCCTTTTTTCTCTCTCTCTCTTTTTCTCTCTCTCTCTCTCTCTCTCTCTCTCTCTCTCTCTTCTCTTCTCTCTCTCTCTCTCTCTCTCTCTCTCTCTCTCTCTCCCCTCCCCTCCCTCCCCCTCCTTCCCTCCTCCCTCCCCCCTCTCCCCTCCCTCCCCCCTCCCCCTCCTTCCCCTCCCTCCTCCTCCCCCTCCCTCCCTCTCCCCATCCCCATCCCCATCCCCATCCCCATCCCCCTCCCCCCCCCCCTCTCCCTCCCCTTCTCTCACGCACACACACACACAGAAAAAAGACAAAGACAGAAGACAGAAATGGCAAGCAACTAAGCCACCAACACGACACTGGTTCATAATTCGTAACTAATTGTGCTTCGAAAAATGATTTATGTGAAAAAGGTTGTGTTGGCGTCCATTACGAACTGACTCGGAGCAGCGTCGTTATAGATTAAAAGCTTGTGTTATTAACTCAGTTTCTTTTCTTTTTTTGTTGTTATTGTTATTGTTGTTTAGTTACAGGGCTTTGTTATTTCGGTATCTATATTGTCTTTTATTTAAATAGACTTTGTGAGGATAATTACGAAATGGTTGCTGAATATAAGGTGATGGAATTATTATTATTGTTATTATTATTATCATCATCATTAGTATTATATAATTGTTATCATTGTAGTTATTATTATTGTTTTTTTATTATTGTTATTATTGTTGTTATTATTATTATTATTATTATTATTATTGTTGTTGTTGTTGTTGTTATTATTGTTATTGTTGTTGTTATTGTTATTGTTATCATCATTGTCATTATTATCTTTATTGTTATGGTTATCATTACTATTACTGTTGTTATTGTTGCTGTTGATGATGTTATTTATATTGTTTAATGTTGTTTTGACTATTATTTCTATTGCTACTGTTGCTACTATTACCATCACTACTATTATGGTTATAATAGAGATATGATTATTATTACCATTATACGGTTAATATAATTATTTTACTATAATTATTTTTTCATTCCTATAATTATTATTATCATCATTATCATTATTAGTATTACCTCATCATCATTACTATAATCATCAATTTTATTACTGTCTCTATTATCATTACTGTTCTTATTAACATTACCATTACTATATAACCACTGCGACTGAACACACCGGTTTCAGGTCAACGCCACATGAACACCCGTGAACATTTATGAACATTTATGAACCCGCTTTTCCGACATAAACATAAGTTGCTTTTCTCGATCTGTGTACAAGCTTCGAAGATTTATGGGTGTGATATGTTGTTGGTTTGAATGCGAATGTGTTTTGGTGTGTTGTGCTGTGTTGGCTGGCGTGACAGGGTGGCGGTTTTGAATGGATGGCTCTCTCTCTCTCTCTCGCTCTTTCGATCTCTTTCTGTGTCTGTTTCTGTCTTTTATTTTGTTTGTGTTTGTCTTTTTCTCTTTTTCTTTTTCTTTCTCTTTTTCTTTTTCTTTCTCTTTTTCTTTTTCATTTTATTTTTATTTCTCTTTTTCTTTTTCTTTTTCATTTTATTTTTATTTCTCTTTCTTTGTTTTTTCTTTTTCTTTTTCTTTCTCTTTTTATTTTTATTTCTCTTTCTTTATCTCTTTCTCTTTCCCTTTCACTTTCTCCCTCTCTCTTCTCTTTCTCTCTCTCTCTCTCTCTCTCTCTCTCTCTCTCTCTCTCTCTCTCTCTCTCTCTCTCTCTCTCTCTCTCTCTCTCTCTCTCTCTCTCTCTCTCTCTCCCCTTCCTCCCCCTTTTCCTTCTCTCCCTTTTCCTTTTTCCCCCCCCCCTCTCCCTTCCCCTCCCCCCCTCCCCCCCCCCTCCCCTTAACCCCCCCCTCCCCCTCCTCCACCCTCTCTCTCCTTTTCTCTCTCTCTCCCTCTCTCTCCCCCCTCCCTCCCTCCCTCC
The DNA here is from genome assembly GCF_042767895.1 of Penaeus vannamei. NCBI lineage: Eukaryota > Metazoa > Arthropoda > Malacostraca > Decapoda > Penaeidae > Penaeus > Penaeus vannamei. The sequence continues at coordinate 1,615 of NW_027214521.1, read as the reverse complement.
CCCCCCTCCCTCCCTCCCTCTCCCTCTCCCCCCCCCCTCCCTCTCCCTCCCTCCCCCCCTCCCCTCCCTCCCTCCCCCCCACCCCTCTCCTTCCCTCCCCCCCCCCCCCCCCCCCCCCCCCCCACCCCCCCCTTCCCTCCCTCCCTCCCCCCCCCCCCTCCCTCCCCCTCCCTCCCTCTCTCCCCCCTCCCTCCCCTACTCTCCCTCTCCCTCCCCCCTCTCCCTCTCCCTCCCTCTCCCTCCCTCTCTCCACCACCCCCTCCCCCTCCTCCACCCCCTCCGCCCGCCCATGAAACGAAGGCGCCGCCACTCCTCCCCTAATATTCTTCCGATAGAAGTTCCTCGGGCGTCTTTCGGGCCGATGACACGCCACGCTGCCGATCGACGAGGAGGGGGGGGAAAGGGAAAAAGGGGAGAAAAGGGGGGAAAAAAAAAGGGGGGAAAGGGGGAAAAGGGGGGGGGAGGGGGGGGGGGAAAAGGGGAAGGAAAAGGGGAAAAGGAAAAAGGAAAAAAAGGGGGGGGGGGGGGGAGGGGGGGGGGTAAAAAAAAAAAGGGGGGAAAAAAGGGGGGGGGGGGGGGGGGGAAGGAAGGGGGGGTGGGGGAAGAAAGGGGGGGGGAAAAAGGGGGGGGTAAGGGGAAAAAAAAGGGGGAAAAAAAAGGGGGGGGGGGGGAAGGGGGGGGGAAAAGGGGGGGGGCGGGGGTGAAGGGGGGAAAAAAGGGGGGGGGGGGGGGGGGTGGGGGGTGGTGGGGTGGGGGGGAAAGGGGGGGAAAAGGGGGAAGAAAAGAAGGAAAAGGGGTTTTTAAGATAAAAAAAAAAAAAAAAAAAGAAAAGAAAAATTAAAAAAAAAAAAGGGAAATTAATTTGAAAAGAAAGATAAAAAAAAGATAAAAAAAGGGGAGGAAGGGGGGAAGGGGGAGGGGGGGGGGGGGGAGGGGGAAAGGGGGAAAAAAAAAAAAAAATAAAAAAAAGGGGGGGGGGAAAAAAAAAAATAATATAAAATATGTTTTTATTATATTATTTTTTATTATTACAATAATGATAATGATAATGATAATTATAATAATGATAATAACGATAATAATAATAATAATAATAAAAATAATAATAGTAATAATAATGATAATAATGTATTAAAAAAAAGGAAAAAGGGGGATATATATTTTATATATTATATATATATTATATATATTATATATATATATATATATATATATATATATATATATTTTTTTTTATATATTTTTTTTTTTTTTTTTTTTTTTATTATTATTATATAAAAAACCCAAAAAAACAGTGAAACAAAAAAAAATAAACTTCCCCAAAAGAATTTAAAATAAACGAGACTTTCAAAACAATTTCATCAGACAAAAACCGAAATGGATCCATTTCGGTTTTTTTCTGATGAAATTCCCAAAAAGTTAAACGTCACGCTTATTTTAATTCTCTTTTTGGCTAGTTTATTTTTTTTGTGTTTACGTGTGTGTTTGTGCTTGTGTTCATATATATATATATATATATATATATATATATATATATATATATATATATATTTGTGTGTGAGTTCGCCCTCGTCCACTCACTCAAAGAAGTACAACAATCTTTGAATATCCTGTT
>NW_027214511.1:0-4404 GCF_042767895.1 Penaeus vannamei | reverse complement strand
CGAGTTGCCAGATTTTATTTTTTTGGGAAAAAGAGAGAGAGAGAGAGAGAGAGAGAGAGAGAGAGAGAGAGAGAGAGAGAGAGAGAGAAGAAAAACAGGAAAGCAAACAAGGAAAGAGCAAGACAAACGAAGAGAAAGGAGAAAGAAAGAAAGAAAAAAACAAACAAACAAACAAAACGAACAAAGAGACTTGAAGAAAGAAAGAAGACATATTCACGCAATCGCCTCACGGAAAAGGTCCTCAATAAAATACGCAAAAGTTTTTTTCCCCATTTCCCAAGCCTCACCATTTCCCCCCCCGTTAAACCCCAATCCGCCCGCCCCGGGCGCCCTGACCTTGCCGGGGTCACGCTGTCCAACTCCAAGAGGTTTCCAGAGCATCTTGACTGATGGCAAAAGTGAAAAAAATGAATATATTTTAGGAAAACCGAAAAAATTAATTCAAGATATTAATGGAAAAGTGAAAAAAAAAATTAAAAGGAAAAGTGAAAAATGAATAAAAAAATGTTTCGGAAAAGTGAAAAAGTGAATAAAAAATGTTTCAGAAAAGTGAAAAAAGAATAAAAATGTTTAGGAAAAGTGAAAAAAGTGAATAAAAATGTTTAGGAAAAGTGAAAAAAAAAATTAAAAATGTTTAAGAAAAGTGAAAAATGAATAAAAACAATGTTTAGGAAAAATGAAAAATATGAATAAAAAACGTTTAGGAAAAATATCGAATTGAAAGGACAAACACGCGATAAAAATAACATTACTCAATTTAATACAGCAGTAAAAGGATACTATGATTGCCTATACCTATATTGATACGATATGTATCAGGAAAAACAAATAAGACAAAAAAGTCAAAATCCTTTGCTGGTATTAACTGAAATTTAGAAATTTACAGACACTGCTTAAATTAGAAGCTGAACAGGTGGGATAAGGACATTAGTGACAATCAATAAGGGGGATATAAAATTCAATCAAGACCTAAAAACAACAAAACAACAACAACAACAAAACACACACACAAAAAGAACCAACGCATTTTTTCTCCTTTTTAAAGAGAAAAAAAAAAAAAAAAATCAACAACCCCCCCCCATGACCTGACCTATTGACCCCGCTTACACACTCACCTTGACCGTGAAGTGGGCGAAGGCGCAACCGGGGGTCAGGGTGCTGCTCCCTTTCCCGCTGACCAGGAACATCGTGCTCAGGTCCTCCTCGCTCACGTGCTCCTCGTGACCTGGCGCCGCTGCCTGCTGGGGGGAGTCCTTGCCGAGGCCGGTGCTGAGGCGGTACTGTGGGGGGGAAGGGAGGGGGAGGAAGGGGAGGGGGAAGGGGGGGGGGAAAAAAGGGGGAAAAGGGGGGAAAGGGGGGGAAAGAGGGGGAAAGGGGGGAAAAAAGGGGAAGGGGGGGGGGGAGGAAAGAGGGGGAAGGAGGAAAAAGGGGGGAAAGGGGGAAAAAAGGGGGAAAAGGGGGGAAAAAAAGGGGGAAAGGGGGGGGGGAGGGGAAAAAAAGGGGGAAAGGGGGGGGGGAGGGGGGGAAGGGGGGGAAAGGGGGGGGGGGAGGGGGGGGAGAGAGGGGGGAGGGGGAAAAAGGGGAAAGGGGGGGAAAGGGAAAGGGGGGGGGGGGGAGGGGGGGAAAAAAAGGGGAAAGGGGGGAGGGGGGGAAAGGGGGAGGGGGGGAAAAAAGGGGGAAGGGGGGGAAAAGGGGGGAAAAAAAGGGGGAAAAGGGAAAAAGGGGGGGGGGGAAAGGGGGGGAAAAGCGAAAAATGAAAAACAAATAAGGAAGGGACAAATGAAAGGGGGGAACAAATGGGGGGGAAACGAGAAGGGTGAAAAAGGGGCAAAAATTAAAGGGAAGGGGGAAATAAGGAGGGGGGGAGCAAAGGGGGGGGAGGGAAAGGGGGGGGAAGGGGGGGAGGGGGGAAAATAAGGAGGGGGGGGAAAAAAGGGGGAAGGGGGGGGAAACAAAGGGGGGGAAGGGGGGGGAAACGGGAAATGAAAAACAAAGGGGGGGAAAAAAGCAAAAGGGGGGGGAGGGGGGGAACAAAAAAGGGGGGGAAAAAAAAGGGGGGAAAAAAGGGGGAAATAAGGAAAGGGGAAAGGGGAATGAAGGGGGGAGGGAGCAGAAGGGTGAAAAAAGGGGGAAAATGAAGGGGGAGGGGCAAAAGGGGGGGAAAGGGGGGAACAAGGGGGGTGAAGGGGGGAGGGGGGAAAGGGGGAAAGGGGGGGAACAAAATAAAAAAAAAAAAGGGGGGGAGGGGGGGAGAAGGGGGGGAAAGGGGGGGGGAGCGAGAAGGGGGGGAAGGAGGGGGAGGGGAATGGGAAAAGGGGGGAGGAGGAAAAAAGGGGGGGGGGGGGAGCGAGAAGGGGGGAAGGGGGGAGGAGCGAAGGGGGGAAGGAGGGAGGGGGGTAGGGGGAAGGGGGGAGGGAAAGGGGGATAGGGGGAGGGGGGAGGGAAAGGAGGATGGGGGGAGGGGGAAAGGGGGAAGGGGGGAGGGGGGGGAAGGGGAGGGAGGGGGGGGGAGGGGGAAAGGGGGGAGGGAGGGGAGAGGAGGGGGAAAGGGGGGGGGGAGGGAGGGGGAGGGGGGGAAAGAGGGAGGGAGGGAGAGAGGAGGGGGAAAGGGGGGGGGGAGGGGGAGGGGAGGGGGAAAGGGGGGGGGGAGGGGGGGGGAAGGAGGGTGGGGAAGAGGGGGGGGGAGGAGAAGGGGGGGGGAGGAGGGGAGGAGGGAAGGGGAGGGGGAGGGAGAAGGAGGGGAAGGAGGGGGGGAGGAGAAGGGGGGGGGAAGGAGGAGGGGGGGGGGGAGGGAAAAAGGGGGGGGGAGGGAGAGAGGGAGGGGGGAAGGAGGGGGGGGGGAGAGAGGGGGGGGAAGGAGGGAGGGAGGGGGGGGGGGGAAAAAGGGGGGAGGGAGGGGGGGGGGAAAGGGGGGGAAAGGGGGGAGGAGGGGGAAAGGGGGAAAAGGGGGGAGGGGGGGAAGGGGGGGGGGAGGGGGGAAAGGGGGGGGGAGGGGGGAGGGGGGATGGGGAGGGGAAAGGGGGGGGGAGGGGGGGGGAGGGGGAGGGGAAGGGGAGAGGAGGGGGAAGGAGGGAGGGAAGGGGAGGGGGGGGGGAGGGGGGGGAGGGGGAAAGGGGGGGAAGGGAGGGGAGGGGGGGGGAAGGAGGGGGGAAGAAGGGGGGAAGGGGGGGGGGAGGGGGAAGGGGGGGGGAAAAGGAGGGGGGGGGGAGGGAAAAAGGGGGGAGGGGGGGGAAAAAGGGGGGGGGAGGGGGGGAAAAGGGGGGGGAGGGGGGGGGGAAAGGGGGGGGGGGGAAAGGGGAAGGGGGGGAAAAGGGGAAAGGGGGGGGAGGGAGGGGGGAAAAGGGGGAGGGAAAAGGGGGGGGAGGGGGGGAGGGGAAAAGGGGGGGAAAAGGGGGGGGAAGGAAGGGGAAGGGGGGGGGGGGGGAGGGAGGGGGGGGGAAGGGGGGGGGAGGGAAAAGGGGGGGGGAAAGGGGGAAAGGGAAAAAGGGAGAGTGGAGAGTGGAGGGGGGAAAGGGGGGGGGAGGGAGAGGGAGGGAAAAGGGGGGGGAGGGAGGGGAGAGTGGAGGGGGGAAAGGGGAGGGAGGGAAAGGGGGGGGGAGGGTGGGGGAGAGAGAGAGAGAGAGAGAGAGAGAGAGAGAGAGAGAGAGAGAGAGAGAGAGAGAGAGAGAGAGAGAGAGAGAGAGAGGAAAGGGGAGAGAAAAGGGGGAGGGGAAAGGGGGAAAAAATCCTTTGAACGTGTTTACTTTAGAACCTCCTTAATGCATACAAATTCCCAAGATATATCATCTTCACTAAAACTTTATCAATTAATTTCTAAAGATAAAAACCTAACCATAGCCCTACCATACCAACAACTAAACGATTGGGGTGGGGGTGTGGGGTTGGGGGTGTGGGGTTGGGGGGGGGGTTGGGGGTGGGGGTTGGGGTGTGGGGGGGGGGTGGGGAGGGGGGGGGGGTTGGGGGGTGGGGTTGGGGGTGTGGGGGTTGGGGGTGTGGGGTTGGGGGTGTGGGGTTGGGGGTTAGGAATGTGGGGTGTGGGTTGGGGAGGAAAGGAGCTCCCCTAAGCAGTACCTCGGGATTTTGGACTCACCGTCTTCTCCAGATGGGGCGGCGGCTGGGGGGCGGTGAGGAGGCTCCCCCGAGTTATCAATCCATCCTTGTCCTGGGAGGGGATAGGGGAGAAAGGAGGGAGGAGGTGGAGGAGGGGATAGGAAAATGAGGGAGGAGGTAGAGAAGGAGAGAGGGGAGCGTGGGAAGGAGAGGGAAGAAGAGAACATGGGGAGGAGAGGGAGAAAAGAGCGTGGGCAGAAGGGTAAAAGGGGAAGGGGGCAAGGGAAAGGGAAAAAAGCCACCAAAAAGAGTGAACGAGGGGGAAAGATGGGGTAGAGGGGGGAGGGAAAGGGG
>NW_027214507.1:0-2500 GCF_042767895.1 Penaeus vannamei | reverse complement strand
TTTATTATTATGATTATCATTATCTTATCAGCTGTGACCTGGGGAGGCATAAATCAGCCCGTGAAGGACTGTAATTTTGCATGCCCCTCCAAAACTGACCTAGCTTCTCCTTTTGGAGTCTAGATAGTTCTTTAAAAATCATGCATAATTGCATTCAATTCCCCACGCTGAGAATCAAAGTCCTTCGGGTCGACGTCCACCTCCTCCTGGGGCTCGGGGTCGTCGTCCATCTGGGGGTCTTAGGCGACTTTCCCGGGCTCCTCCTCGGCCTCTTGGGGGACTTCCCGGGGCTCCTCCCCGGCCTCTTGGGCGACTTCCTGGGTCTCCTCCTCGGCCTCTTGGGCGACTTCCTGGGGCTCCTCCTCGGCCCCTTGGGCGACTTCCTGGGTCTCCTCCTCGGCCTCTTAGGCGACTTCCCGGGTCTCCTCCTCGGCCCCTTGGGGGGCTTCCCGGGTTTCCCCCTCGGCCCCTTGGGCGACTTCCTGGGTCTCCCTTTTCTGGTTCAAGGGGGACCTCCAAAGGGAAAAGGTTACCTGGAAGTGGGCCTCGAAGACCTTCTTCGTCCTAGGAGGAACGCAGTGGAGGAACGTCTTCTCGGGCTCAAGGGCGACTTCTTTGGTCTCCTCGGCCTCTTGGGGGACTTCCTGGGGCTCCTCCGCGTCCTTTGGGGGACTTCCTGTGTCTCCTCCTCGGCCTCTTGGGGGACTTTCCCGGGGCTCCTCCTCGGCCTCTTGGGGGACTTCCTGGGTCTCCTCCTCGGCCTCTTGGGGGGCTTCCTGTGTCTCCTCCTCGGCCTCTTGGGGGACTTCCTGGGTCTCCTCCTCGGGCCCCTTGGGGGACTTCCTGGGTCTCCTCCTCGGCCTCTTGGGGGACTTCCTGTGTCTCCTCCCCGGCCTCTTGGGCAACTTCCTGGGGCTCCTCCTCGGCCTCTTGGGGACTTCCTGGGTCTCCTCCTCGGGCCCCTTGGGGGGCTTCCTGTGTCTCCTCGGCCTCTTTGGGGACTTCCTGTCTCCTCCTCGGCCTCTTGGGGGACTTCCTGGGTCTCCTCCTCGGCCTCTTTGGGGGGCTTCCTGTGTCTCCTCCTCGGCCTCTTGAGGGGCTTCCTGGATCTCCTTTATCACCAAAGTCAAGGTCGGTAACCTTGATGTTGCCAAGAGTTGCTTCACAATGACTTCGATTATAGTCATCATTATCTTAATTATTAATGTCATTTTCATCATTATCATTATTTTAATAATGATAATGACAATACTGATTTTTCTGGAAATAATAACAACAATAATAAGGATGATAATAAGAATAATAGCCGTGTTATAATTACTTTTATTATTATTTCTGTTATCATTGTCGTTATTATTATTAGGAAAAGCATTAGAATAGTGTTGATTATTGCTATTAATGTAATTATTAGGCAAATCATCATTCTAATTATCATAGTATGATTATAATAATTATTGTCCTGATTACTCTCATAATTATCATTATAATCGTCATTATTGTCATTATTGATGGGGTTATCATCAAAATCATCATAATTTTCATTATAATTCCTTTATTATAAAACCCTAATGATGATAATCATGATGATAATGACAATAATAAAGATAAAATGATAATTATAATGATGATTTTCATTACAATTCCTTTATTATTAACCATAAGATGATACTCATGATGATAATGACAATAATAAAGATAAAATGATAATTATAATTATAATTTTGATAGTTACTGTAATAATAGCAATAATTAAGTCTTTTTTAATCATTTTCATACTAATAATGACAATAGAAATAATAATAATATCTTTATTATTCTCATTAAAATTATTATTACTGTCATTATTATTTCTAAAATTATCATTATAAAAATAGTTATAAAGATGAAAAAGACAATTATAACTAGCATAATAATTATTTAACTGCAATAATGATAATGATGATGAAAAAATAATAATAATGATAATAATAATGATAATAATAATAATAATTATTATTATTATGACGATAATGACTATAATGATAATCATAAGAATAATGACAATATTGATAATAATGGTGATAATAATCATACGTAATCATACGTAAGAACTGCTGATTTCTGATCGCTGTTTGGTATATATGATGAGACTATCATAACTGTTATCATGACTAGTAATATCATAATGATGCAATTCTGTTGATGAAAGTAATAATAATAATAATAGTGATAATAGGAAATGTTTATACATATATGCAAGTTTCTCCTATGTAGACTCAGAATCCTTGTTTTCTTACGTATACTGCGTTCAAAGAAAACAGTGATCTTTGTCTCATGTTCTATTTCTTCTTTTCTCTCTTTCTCTCTTCTTCTCGTGTCTTTCTTTTAATAATTATGAAAATAATCATACAAAGATAATTATAATGATGATTTGCCTAATAATTGCAATAAAAGCAATAATCAACACTATTCTAATGTTTTTCCTAAAAAAAATAACGACAATGATAACAGAAATAATAAT
>NW_027214505.1:2500-4372 GCF_042767895.1 Penaeus vannamei | reverse complement strand
TGTCTCTCTCTCGGTCTCTGTCATTCTGTCTCGGTCTCGTCTCTCTCTCTTCTTCTCTTTTCTTTTCTTTCTCCTTCTCTCTCTCTCTCTTCTTCTTCTTCTTTCTTTACTCTCTTTTCTTTTCTTCTCTCTCTCTTCTTCTTTCTTTTTCTCTCTCTCTCTTCTATCTTCTTCTTCTTCTTTTCTCTCCTCTCTCTCTCTCCTCCCTCTCTCTCTCTCCATCTTTTCTATCTATCTTCCTTTTCTTTTTTTTTTGGTTTTTTTATTATGGTAATAATGTTGACAAAGGCAATAATAATGATGATAATGATAATAGTAATAAGAACAATAACAATAATGATAATAAAAGTGATAATCATAGATATGATAACAATTATAGTTATGATATTAATAACCATCATAACAATAAGAAGATGATAATAACAAAACAAATAGACTGACTGGAAATAGAAGAAAATATAATCAAAACAAACTGAATAAAAATAGAAATATAAAGAAAGAAAGGAAAATACACCCAGAATTGAAATAATCTTATAATCATAATAAATAAAAAAAGAAAAGCTGAACAGAAGCGAAAACAATTAAATAAAAATGAAAAAGAAACAAAAAAAACACGACTTGATATTATAGAATGACCGAATAAAAAAAAAAGAAAAAAAATGAAAAAAAAAAAAAGCCCTTTTAAAGAAAAAAAAAAAAAAACCAAAAAAAAAACACGACTTGTTTAAAAAATTCCAATAAACCGAAAAACAATGAAATAAAATAAAAAAATAAAAAATAAACAATTTTTATAGAAAAACAATGAAATAAAAATACAAAAACAAATAAAAATAACACGGCTTGTTATGATAGAATTCCCAAATAAAACCGAAAAAACAATGAAATAAAAAAAAAATAAAAAATAACACGACTTGTTATAATAGAATTCCCGAATAAAACCGAAAAACAATGAAATAAAAATGAAAAAGAAATAAAAATAACACGACTTGTTATAATAGAATTCCCGAATAAAACCGAAAAACAATGAAATAAAAATAATAAACAAAGAAAAATAACACGACTTGTTCTTATAGAAAAACAGTAAAATAAAAACAAAAAGCCCAAAAAATAACACGACTTGTTATAATAAAATTACCAAATAAAACCGAAAAAACAATGAAATAAAAATAAAAAAAACAAATAAAAATACCCCCCCTCAAAAAAAAAATTATAATAACACGACTTGTTATAATAGAATTCCCTAATAAAACCGAAAACCAATGAAATAAAAATGAAAAAGAGATAAAAATAACACTTGTTATTATAAAATTACCGAAAAACAATGAAATAAAAATAATAAACAAATAAAAATAACACGACTTGTTCTTATAGAAAAACAGTAAAATAAAGATAAAAAAACAAAAAATAACACTTGTTCTTATAGAATTCCCAAATAAAACCGAAAAACAATGAAATAAAAATTAAAAAGAAATAAATATAACTTGTTATTATAGAAAAACAGTGAAATGAAAACCAAATAAAAATAACACGACTTGTTATAATAAAATTACCGAATGAAACCGAAAAACAATGAAATAAATATGAAAACCAAATACAAAATAACACAACTTGTTCATATAGAAAAACAATGAAATAAAAATACAAAAACAAATAAAAATAACACGACTTGTTATGATAGAATTCCCGAATAAAACCGAAAACCAATGAAATAAAAATGAAAAAGAAATAAAAATAACACAACTTGTTATTAAAGAAAAACAATGAAATAAAAATGAAAAAGAAATAAAAATTACACAACTTGTTATTAAAGAAAAACAATGAAATAAAAATAAAAAAAACAAATGAAAATAACACGACTTGTTATTATAGAAT
>NW_027214500.1:0-2500 GCF_042767895.1 Penaeus vannamei | reverse complement strand
ATTATGATTTGAATTGATGATGATGATGATAAAAATAATAGTAACAATAATTGAAACATTAATAATGACAATAGTCATGATAACAATAATGATACTAATAGTTATAATAATGAAATGGCGATAATTAAGGAAATAAAATAGTGAGAAAATAGGCTAAGATCAAAACCACGCCCGTATTTGTCTTGTTTTTGTAATTCAGTATTCCAACACTTTTGAATTACTACCTACAGTGAACCATCTATTGCCCATTGTATTAGTTATCAGTATTGCTATCATTATCGTTATCATTTTGCAGGTAAAGGCGGTGAACCTTTTATAAGTATTATAGAAGTACTGAAGTATTATAGAAGATAAGAGATTGCTGGTCACATAGGAAAAAAAAAACTTTTAAAAATCTTACAAAATTTCTTTTCTTTTATATAACCATACTTTTATATTCTAGAAAATAGGAAAATAATCTGTATTTTCAGCATGGACCAGGAATAATTCTTTTGATATATCTGTAACGAAAAAACTTAAACATTTTACTTCATCTCCGTTGCACGTCAAATGTTTTAAAGCAATTTTGTATTTGTCAGTATCTCTCTCTCTCTCTCATTAAACTTATGACCCAAAGGAATTGCATCAATAACCTCTCCCAAAGCCACAGGGTTACGCCATGTGTATGATGTCAGTTTCGGTGCTTTGTAGGTGAGAGTCTTTAGCGACTGAAAAGAGATTGAACTCTTCACAACATATATTCCGGCTAACATTAAGGGAAAGATTCCTAGGACGACCTGTTTTGAAAATATCCAAAAGACTTGGGGGTTTAAAAAAGGCCAATGAAATATATGATAATGACGAAGAGAAGTTACTAGTAGCAGTAATAGTACTAGCAGTTGTAGAAGTAGTCGAAGTAGTAACAGTTCGTGCTGCTATTGCTATTGAAATAAGCCTTAGGAATCTACTGAAAATGAACTTTAACGGTGACTTTTTGATTGGCAAGATTGTTACCTCGTTCCATGCTCCGTGAGTCGCAGTTCGTGAGGAGAAAAGGTCATGATCAGCCGAAACCATACCAAAGGATAACATCAAAGGAGCTATATAGTTACTGAATATATATCGCCTGTCGTCCTCGCTTCCCGGATCTCCTCCGCTGTACCTGACAGGAGCTCGATCAGTGAAGCCATCTAGATCTTTCTCTGGAATGGTCGCTGGGAGGTGCATAGGAACGCGGCTCGAACCAGGACTATCAGTTGTATTTACCCTTTATTATATTTAGTAGCTCGGCGAGTCACTGCACCGACAACTAAGTCATCAATGGGCTAATCTGCTGCCCAGATCCTCAACAAAGCTTTGCCCGGCAAATATTCTACACAAATATCAAAGTCGACTACTGACATACGCCTCCTGGCTAGTCTTTCATTTCCATCCCTAATAGAAAAAGATAACGAAGAGGCCTATGGTCTGAATGAACTAAAACTGGATAACCCGGGGTCAATGATCTGTTTATCTTTAGCCTATATACTATCGCCAGTGGTTGCCTTTTGGGCTAAAAGACGCGCCTTCTGCTTTGCAGAGGATCATTAATCAGGTTCTGTCTGGTCTGATCGTTTGTCAGTTGCCGAATTTGATATTTGTGTAGAATATTTGCCAGGCAAAGAAAATCATTTAGAAGATGCTTTGTCGAGGATCATGGCAGCAGATCAGCCCATTAATAATTTAGTTGTCGGTGTAGTGACTCGCCAAGCTACTAAATATAATGAAGGGTAGATACAATCGATAGTCCTAGTTCAGAAATGGTTAATAACGGTGACCAGAGCTCACCTGAGATCATAGACGTATGGGGACTAGATAGTTTAAGAAATGCACAAAATGAAGACCCACTTTGGGGTCGTGTAAAAAAAAAAAAAAAAAAAAAAAAAAATACGAGGTGAAGGTGAACTTTCAAAAGATGAGTTTAAAGGGGTTCCTGGTTCCTGGGAGAATCGAGAATTATCAAGTACGACCTGATGGGATATTATACAGTGTTTTAAATAAGCCTTTTAGAAAGTTTTTTTTTTCGAGGGGTAGTACTAGAGTTATATCAAAGAACAGCATTAAGGTTAGCTCATTCGATGCCTGTTGCAGAGCATGGGGCTGTTTTAGTAACTTTAAAGAGATTGGAATTATTTGCATTTTTTCCAAATATGAAGACGTCTGTAAAGGAATATTGTTCGTCGCGCGACATATGTTTGCGATGTAAACCGGGCAAACATATCCCTGTTCCTCTCTTAAGATATCCTGAGGTTTCAAGGCCTTTTGAGCGCGTCCGTACGGATATAGTGGGTCCTTATCCGGAATCAGAGGGTTTTCGTTATATTCTCACACTAGTAGATGTATTAACAAAATACCTAATTGCGATTCCATTAAAGTAAGAATTTATTAGAAGTCGCGAGGGCATTTACAAATGGCATTGGGCATTGACAAACATACCATTACTCCATATCACCCAAGTTCAAATGGGAAAGTACATTGAATA
>NW_027214487.1:0-4305 GCF_042767895.1 Penaeus vannamei | reverse complement strand
TTTAAAATAATAATTTACATATATACATTTTTCCCTATATCATAATCATATATCATATATCATGTATCATGTATCATATATTATATATCACATATATATATCATATATACATATATACATATATCACATATCATATATACATATATACATATATACATATACATATATACATATATACATATATACATATATACATATATACATATATACATATATACATATATCATATATCATATATACATATATACATATATACATATAAAATATATACATATATACATATATACATTATACATATATCATATATACATATATACATATATACATATATAAAATACATATATCATATATCATATATCATATATACATATATACATATATACATATATACATATATACATATATACATATATACATATATACATATATACATATTATATATATATATCATATATATTATACTTTTTATATATATACATATATACATATATCATATTTTTATATATTATATATATTATATATCATATACATATATCATATATTATATATTATATATCATATATATATATATATATCATATATAAAATTTACATATTCATATATCATATATCATATATCATATATATAATATATATATATATATATATAATATATAATATATATATACTATACTTTTATATACATATATCATATATCATATAAATTCATATATCATATATCATATATCATATATCATATTCATATATCATATATACATATATTATATATTAAAATATACTTTCTTTATAACATATATACATATATCCATATATCCATATATCCATATATACATATATACATATATACATATATACATATATCCATATATCCATATATCCATATATCCATATATACATATATACATATATACATATATCCTAATATCCATATATACATATATACATATATACATATATACATATATCCATATATACATATATACATATATACATATATACATATATCCATATATACATATATACATATATACATATATACATATATACATATATACATATATACATATATACATATATACATATATACATATATACATATATACATATATACATATATACATATATACATATATACATATATACATATATACATATATACATATATACATATATACATATATCCATATATACATATATCCATATATCCATATATACATATATCCATATATCCATATATACATATATACATATATCCATATATACATATATACATATATACATATATACATATATACATATATACATATATACATATATCCATATATACATATATACATATATACATATATCCATATATACATATATACATATATACATATATACATATATACATATATACATATATACATATATACATATATACATATATACATATATACATATATACATATATACATATATACATATATACATATATACATATATACATATATACATATATACATATATACATATATACATATATACATATATACATATATACATATATACATATATACATATATACATATATACATATATACATATATACATATATACATATATACATATATACATATATACATATATACATATATACATATATACATATATACATATATACATATATACATATATACATATATACATATATACATATATACATATATACATATATACATATATATAATATACATATATACATATATACATATATACATATATACATATATACATATATACATATATACATATATACATATATACATATATACATATATACATATATACATATATACATATATACATATATACATATATACATATATACATATATACATATATACATATATACATATATACATATATACATATATACATATATACATATATACATATATACATATATACATATATACATATATACATATATACATATATACATATATACATATATACATATATACATATATACATATATACATATATACATATATACATATATACATATATACATATATACATATATACATATATACATATATACATATATACATATATACATATATACATATATACATATATACATATATACATATATACATATATACATATATACATATATACATATATACATATATACATATATACATATATACATATATACATATATACATATATACATATATACATATATACATATATACATATATACATATATACATATATACATATATACATATATACATATATACATATATACATATATACATATATACATATATACATATATACATATATACATATATACATATATACATATATACATATATACATATATACATATATACATATATACATATATACATATATACATATATACATATATACATATATACATATATACATATATACATATATACATATATACATATATACATATATACATATATACATATATACATATATACATATATACATATATACATATATACATATATACATATATACATATATACATATATACATATATACATATATACATATATACATATATACATATATACATATATACATATATACATATATACATATATACATATATACATATATACATATATACATATATACATATATACATATATACATATATACATATATACATATATACATATATACATATATACATATATACATATATACATATATACATATATACATATATACATATATACATATAAACATATATACATATATACATATATACATATATACATATATACATATATACATATATACATATATACATATATACATATATACATATATACATATATACATATATACATATATACATATATACATATATACATATATACATATATACATATATACATATATACATATATACATATATACATATATACATATATACATATATACATATATACATATATACATATATACATATATACATATATACATATATACATATATACATATATACATATATACATATATACATATATACATATATACATATATACATATATACATATATACATATATACATATATACATATATACATATATACATATATACATATATACATATATACATATATACATATATACATATATACATATATACATATATACATATATACATATATACATATATACATATATACATATATACATATATACATATATACATATATACATATATACATATATACATATATACATATATACATATATACATATATACATATATACATATATACATATATACATATATACATATATACATATATACATATATACATATATACATATATACATATATACATATATACATATATACATATATACATATATACATATATACATATATACATATATACATATATACATATATACATATATACATATATACATATATACATATATACATATATACATATATACATATATACATATATACATATATACATATATACATATATACATATATACATATATACATATATACATATATACATATATACATATATACATATATACATATATACATATATACATATATACATATATACATATATGCATTATACATATAGAAAAAAACATATATATCATAGATAGAGAAAATATATGTTATGCATAGAGAAAAAATCTATACTATGGATAGAGAAAATATACAAATAAAAATATGTATATCATGGATATATATACATATATATGTATGTATATATATATATATATATATATATATATATATATATATATATATATATATATATATTCCGGTAACACCCTAAGCCTCCATGCTGCGAAACGAAATAAGCAACTCGACAACATTTCGTTTCCTTCATCGTCACCCACATTACATTTCCCAGTTTGTTTACACTTCTTGGGAATGTGTCACCTCAACTGACCCTCCGGGAGTCTCGCGTTCATTTACGTAACTCTGATGAGTGTGTTGCTTTGTGTCTGAAAATCAAATGCGTTTAGTAAGATCACTTGAATATTAGTTTTAGTTATGCAGCAAATTGTAAATCATGAGATACAGAAATGATTTTCAAAATAACATGAATTAAGATTATGGGTTATTATCATTACTTTTATAGCTAAATAAAGATGATTTATTATTAGTCGTTACCATCATCATGGTTGACCCTATCAAAAACAGAAATACGTCACCATTGCTATAATCAATACTTTTAATTATGGTTATTATGATGATTAATTTTTTTATTTAATTTTA
>NW_027214485.1:0-4299 GCF_042767895.1 Penaeus vannamei | reverse complement strand
CTCGGCATCCGGAAAAATGGGCTTTTACCTCGGCATCCGGAAAACTGGGCTTTTTTCGGTCCCGGGCAATGGGGCTTTTACCTGGCATCCCCGAAAAACACTTGGGGGTTATTCCTCGGCATCCGGACAATGGGGGTTATTACCTCGGCATCCGGAAACTTCGGGGCTTATTACCTCCATCCCGGGGGGGACTTCGGGAAAAATTTCCCCGGCATCCGGACATTTGGGGGGTTTTTACCTCGGCATCCGAACACTGGGGCTTATTACCTCGGCATCCGGACCCCGGGAAAATTAAACCCGGCATCCGGGAAAGGGGCTTATTACCTCGGCATCCGGACACTTGGGGGTTATTACCTCGGCATCCGGACAATGGGGCTTATTACCTCGGCATCCGGACCCTTCGGGCTTTTCCCCCCGGCATCCAAAAAATTTTGGGGTTATTGCCTCCCGGGATCCGGAAAACCCCCGGGGCTTATTCCTCGGCATCCGGACAAAGGGGGTTATTACCTCGGCATCCGGAAAACTGGGGGTTATTACCCCTCCGGACCCCGGGCACTTCGGGCTTATTACCTCGGCATCCCGGAAAAAGGGGGTTATTACCTCGGCATCCGGAAAACTTGGGCTTATTACCTCGGCATCCCGGGCAATTGGGCTTATTACCTCGGCATCCCGGGCCGGGGTTTTTTAACCCTCGGCATCCGGACACTTCGGGGCTTTTTACCTCGGCATCCGGACAATGGGGCTTATTACCTCGGCATCGGGCAATTGGGGGCTTTTACCTCGGCATCCGGAAAACTGGGGTTTTTTACCTCGGCATCCGGACCCTTCGGGGGTTTTTACCCGGCATCCGGACAATGGGGCTTATTACCTCGGCATCCGGACACTTGGGGCTTATTACCTTGGGATCCAAAAACTTTTGGGGGTTATTACCTCCAAAACCCAACACCGGACTTAACCTCCATCCGGAAAACTTGGGGCAATTTCCCCGGCATCCCGGGCAATGGGGCTTATTACCTCGGGATCCCAAAACTGGAATTTTTCCTCGGCATCCGGACCCTGGGGCTTTTCCCTCGGGATCCGGCATTTTGGGGGTTAATTTCCTCGGCATCCGAAAACTTGGGGGCCCTTTTCCCCCTCCGGACAAGGGCTTTTTCCTCCATCCGGACACTTCGGGGCTTATTACCTCGGCATCCGGACACTGGGGTTTTCCCCGGCATCCGGGGGGCCCCCCAGGCAAACCTCTGCATCCCGGGCCTTGGGGGTTTTACCTCGGCATCCCAACACTGGGGCTTATTACCTCGGCATCCGGACCCTTCGGGGCTTTTACCCGGCTCCGGACAATTCGGGGGTTTTCCTCGGCATCCGGAACTTTTTGGGATATTACCTCGGCATCCCGGGCACTTCGGGGCTTATTACCTCGGCATCCGGACCGGGCTTTTCCTCGGCATCCGGAACTTGGGGGGAACCCTTTGGGATCCGGCCCCTTGGGGCTTATTACCTCGGCTCCGGGCCCTTGGGGCCATTTCCGCGGCATCCCGGGCAATGGGCCAATTCCTCGGCATCCGGACACTGGGGGTTATTACCCCGGCTCCGGCCTGGGGGTTATTCCTCGGTATCCGGGGAAAAAAGGGCTTATTACCTCGGCTCCGAAAACTGGGGCAATAACCCCGGCATCCCGGGCACTGGGGCTTATTACCTCGGGATCCGGACACTTTGGGGTTAAAACCTCGGCATCCGGACATTGGGGCTTAAAACCTCGGGATCCAACCTTGGGCTTAATACCCTTGGGATCCCAACACTTTGGGGGTTTTCCCCCCGGGATCCGGAAAAATGGGGCTTTTTTACCTCGGGGTCCGGACACCTTTTGGGGCCCTTTTATTACCTCGGCATCCGGAAAACTGGGGGTTTTTTACCTCGGCATCCGGAAAACTGGGTTAAAAAAACCCCGCATCCGGACACCTTTGGGGCCCCCCTTAAAATTTTCCCCCCATCCGAACACCGGGGGTTATTACCTCGGCATCCGGACACTTGGGGGGTTATTACCTTGGCATCCGGGAAATTTTGGGTTAATTTCCTCGGCATCCGGACACTGGGGTTAAAAAATTAAACCCCGGCATCCGGACATTTGGGGGTTATTACCTCGGCATCCGGACACGGGGCTTATTTTCCCTCGGGGCCCCCTCCGGACACTTTGGGCTTATTTACCTTGGAATTTCCCGGGAAAACCTTTGGGGCTTATTACCCCTTTCCGGGGCCATCCCGGGACACTTGGGGGCTTATTACCCGGCCCATCCCGGAAACCCACCCGGGGCTTATTACCTCGGCATCCGGACACTGGGGCTTATTACCTCGGCATTCCCCCCACTGGGCATTACCTCGGCATCCGGACATTAGAACTTATTACCTCGGCATCCGAACACTGGGACTTATTACCTCGGCAATTTCCCCCCTGGGTCTTATTTTCTCCCTCCCAACATGGAGCTTATTCCTCCGGCATCCGGCATTTGGGGCTTTTTACCTCGGCATTCGAACACTGGGGCTTATTACCTCGGCATCCGGCCAGGTGCTTATTACCTCGGCATCCTAACACCCGGGACTTATTACCTCGGGACCGAACCCCGGAGCTTAACCCCCCCATCCCACTGGGGCTTAATTTCCTCGGCATCCGAACACTGGTGTTTATTACCTCGGCATCCGAACACTGGAGCTTATTTCCTCGGGTCCCAACACTGGGTCTTATTTCCTCGGCATTCGAACACTGGAAACCCCCCATCCCAACACTGGGGCTTATTCCCCGGCATCCGAACACTGGTGCTTAATTTCCCCCGGCATCCCAACCCCCTGGGGCCCCCTCGGGATTCGAACACTGGGGCTTATTACCCCGGCATCCGAACACTGGAACTTATTACCTCGGCATCCGGCCCTGGGGCTTTTTCCCCCGGCATGGGGTGCAAATTTCCTAGCATCCCAACACGGGGGCTTATTACCTCGGCATTCGAACACTGGGGCTTATTACCTCGGCATCCGGACACTGGATATTATTACTTCGGCATCCGAACACTGGGTCTTATTACCCCGGCATCCGAACACTGGTGCTTATCACCTCGGCATCCGAACACTTGGGCTTATTACCTCGGCATCCGAACACTGGAGCTTATTACCTCGGCATCCGAACACTGGTGCTTATTACCTCGGCATCCGAACACTGGAGCTTATTACCTAGGCATCCGGACACTGGGGTTTATTACTTCGGCATCCGGACACTGGGGCTTATGATATCAGCATCCGAACACTTCGGGGCTTAATCCCGCGGTCATCCGGACACTCGAGAGGCTATGATGGCCGCTTACCCGGATGATCGGATATACTTCCATCATATCCAGAATATTGATATACTGCAGAAACGTAAATGTTATATCCTGGAGACTTAAATATTAACCGGACTTTGAAATGCTATTCCCCAATTATTCAATTGTCTTTATACTTTCACACATAATCTGCAATACCTTTATCTTCTTTATCTAGAATTACTCAGTTATCCGAACACATAATCCGCCCGTGATTCGTATTTACTTTGAATTCTAGATGGGAACTATCAGCAGCTTATCCGAAATAGGAAAAATACTTTTAAATGTATGTGTATTTCTTCTTTGTGTACGTGTGTGAGTGTGCGTGTGTATTTGTGTGAGTGTGTGGGCTTGTTTATGTACGTATATACTTATACATGTGCGTACGTGGTTGTGCGTTAGGGGGTGGGGGTGGAAAGACAGGCGATTTCGAACCTAATACGTGAGAGGGCAAGGAAGGGCGACAGAAGCCGACGTCGCACAGAGCAAGAGAAAGCACGAAAAGAAAGCGATGGCGAGAACCCGAGTGAGAGATGAGTGCAAGAGCAAGGAAGAAATTCTTTTCTCTTGCAACTGGGAGGTCATAAGGCGGCTCAGGAGGAGTCTACCGTGAAATAGATCTCCTCTCTCTCTCTCTCTGTTTATCTATTTCTCTCTCTCTCTCCCACACACATACGATCTCTTTCTCTCTCTGCCACATACACACACGCACACACATACTCTCTCTCTCTCTTACTCTCTCTCCCACACACACACACGCTCTCTCCCTCTCTCGCGCTCTCTCTCTCCCCCCCACACACACACTCTCTCCCTCTCTCTCTCTCTCTTTTACTCTCTCTCTCTCCCACACACACGCTCTCTCTCTCTCTCTCAAAATAATTGTATAATATATATATTTTTAATAGAGTCAACATTTCCTCATGTGAGGAAAACCAAATGTTACACGAAAAGT
>NW_027214463.1:0-4199 GCF_042767895.1 Penaeus vannamei | reverse complement strand
TACGATCAAGTTTATGTGAGAAAACGAAATTTGGAGTCTCCTGGTTTAATTTGAGCCTAACCTAACCTAACCTAACCTAACCTAACCTAACAAACGTAACCCAACCTAATCTCCCCAAATTGCAGGTACTGTAACCTATCGTGGATTAGAGTGATTTACGATCAAGTTTATGTGAGAAAACGAAATTTGGAGTCTCCTGGTTAAATTTGAGCCTAACCTAACCTAACCTAACGTAACCTAACCTAACCTAACCTAACCAACGTAACCTAACCTAGCCTTCCCAAAATGCAGGTACTATAACCTATCGTGGATTAGAGTGATTTACGATCAAGTTTATGTGAGAAAACGAAATTTGGAGTCTCCTGGTTAAATTTGAGCCTAACCTAACCTAACCTAACCTAACCAACGTAACCTAACCTAACCTCCCCAAATTGCAGGTACTGTAACCTATCGTGGATTAGAGTGATTTACGATCAAGTTTATGTGAGAAAACGAAATTTGGAGTCTCCTGGTTAAATTTGAGCCTAACCTAACCTAACCTAACCTAACCAAAGTAACTTAACCTAACCTCCCCAAATTGCAGGTACTGTAACCTATCGTGGATTAGAGTGATTTACGATCAAGTTTATGTGAGAAAACGAAATTTGGAGTCTCCTGGTTAAATTTGAGCCTAAACTAACCTAACCTAACCTAACCTAACCTAACCAACGTAACCTAACCTAACCTCCCCAAATTGCAGGTACTGTAACCTATCGTGGATTAGAGTGATTTACGATCAAGTTTATGTGAGAAAACGAAAATTGGAATCTCCTGGTTAAATTTGAGCCTAACCTAACCTAACCTAACCTAACCTAACCTAACCAACGTAACCTAACCTAACCTCCCCAAATTGCAGGTACTGTAACCTATCGTGGATTAGAGTGATTTACGATCAAGTTTATGTGAGAAAACGAAATTTGAAGTCTCCTGGTTAAATTTGAGCATAACCTAACCTAACCTAACCTAACCAACGTAACCTAACCTAACCTCCCCAAATTGCAGGTACTGTAACCTATCGTGGATTAGAGTGATTTACGATCAAGTTTATGTAAGAAAACGAAATTTGGAGTCTCCTGGTTAAATTTGAGCCTAACCTAACCTAACCTAACCTAACCTAACCTAACCTAACCTAACCTAACCAACGTAACCTAACCTAACCTCCCCAAATTGCAGGTACTGTAACCTATCGTGGATTATAGTGATTTACGATCAAGTTTATGTGAGAAAACGAAATTTCGAGTCTCCTGGTTAAATTTGAGCCTAACCTAACCTAACCTAACCTAACCTAACCTAACGAACGTAACATAACCTTACCTCCCCAAATTGCAGGTACTGTAACCGATCGTGGATTAGAGTGATTTACGATCAAGTTTATGTGAGAAAACGAAATTTGGAGTCTCCTGGTTAAATTTGAGCCTAACCTAACCTAACCTAACCTAACCTAACCTAACCAACGTAACCTAACCTAACCTCCCCAAATTGCAGGTACTGTAACCTATCGTGGATTAGAGTGATTTACGATCAAGTTTATGTGAGAAAACGAAATTTGGAGTCTCCTGGTTAAATTTGAGCCTAACCTAACCTAACCTAACCTAACTTAACCTAACCAACGTAACCTAACCTAACCTCCCCAAATTGCAGGTACTGTAACCTATCGTGGATTAGAGTGATTTACGATCAAGTTTATGTGAGAAAACGAAATTTGGAGTCTCCTGGTTAAATTTAAGCCTAACCTAACCTAACCTAACACACGTAACCCCAATCTAACCTTTCCCCCAAAATTGCAGGTACTGTAACCTATCGTGGATTAGAGTGATTTACGATCAAGTTTATGTGAGAAAACGAAATTTGGAGTCTCCTGGTTAAATTTGAGCCTAACGTAACCTAACCTAACCTAACCTAACCTAACCAACGTAACCTAACCTAACCTCCCCAAATTGCAGGTACTGTAACCTATCGTGGATTAGAGTGATTTACGATCAAGTTTATGTGAGAAAACGAAATTTGGAGTCTCCTGGTTAAATTTGAGCCTAACCTAACCTAACCTAACCTAACCTAACCTAACCAACGTAACATAACCTAACCTCCCCAAATTGCAGGTACTGTAACCTATCGTGGATTAGAGTGATTTACGATCAAGTTTATGTGAGAAAACGAAATTTGGAGTCTCCTGGTTAAATTTGAGTCTAACCTAACCTAACCTAACCAACGTAACCTAACCTAACCTCCCCAAATTGCAGGTACTGTAACCTATCGTGGATTAGTGATTTACGATCAAGTTTATGTAAGAAAACGAAATTTGGAGTCTCCAGGTTAAATTTGAGCCTAACCTAACCTAACCTAACCTAACCTAACCTAACCTAACCTAACCTAACCAACGTAACCTAACCTAACCTCCCCAAATTGCAGGTACTGTAACCTATCGTGGATTAGAGTGATTTACGATCAAGTTTATGTGAGAAAACGAAATTTGGAGTCTCCTGGTAAAATTTGAGCCTAACCTAACCTAACCTAACCTAACCTAACCTAACCTAACCAACGTAACCTAACCTAACCTCCCCAAATTGCAGGTACTGTAACCTATCGTGGATTAGAATGATTTACGATCAAGTTAATGTGAGAAAACGAAATTTGGAGTCTCCTGGTTAAATTTGAGCCTAACCTAACCTAACCTAACCTAACCTAACCTAACCAACGTAACCTAACCTAACCTCCCCAAATTGCAGGTACTGTAACCTATCGTGGATTAGAGTGATTTACGATCAAGTTTATGTGAGAAAACGAAATTTGGACTCTCCTGGTTAAATTTGAGCCTAACCTAACCTAACCTAACCTAACCTAACCTAACCAACGTAACCTAACCTAACCTCCCCAAATTGCAGGTACTGTAACCTATCGTGGATTAGAGTGATTTACGATCAAGTTTATGTGAGAAAACGAAATTTGGAGTCTTCTGGTTAAATTTGAGCCTAACCTAACCTAACCTAACCTAACCTAACCAACGTAACCTAACCTAACCTCCCCAAATTGCAGGTACTGTAACCTATCGTGGATTAGAGTGATTTACGATCAAGTTTATGTGAGAAAACGAAATTTGGAGTCTCCTGGTTAAATTTGAGCCTAGCCTAACCTAACCTAACCTAACCTAACCTAACCAACGTAACCTAACCTAACCTCCCCAAATTGCAGGTACTGTAACCTATCGTGGATTAGAGTGATTTACGATCAAGTTTATGTGAGAAAACGAAATTTTGAGTCTCCTGGTTAAGTTTGAGCCTAACGTAACCTAAACTAACCTAACCTAACAAACGTAACCTAATCTAACCTCCCCAAATTGCAGGTACTGTAACCTATCGTGGATTAGAGTGATTTACGATCATGTTTATGTGAGAAAACGAAATTTGGAGTCTCCTGGTTAAATTTGAGCCTAACCTAACCTAACCTAACCTAACCTAACCTAACCTAACCTAACCTAACCTAACCTAACCAACGTAACCTAACCTAACCTTTCCAAAATGCAGGTACTATAACTTATCGTGGATTAGAGTGATTTACGTTCAAGTTTATGTGAGAAAACGAAATTTGGAGTCTCCTGGTTAAATTAGAGCCTAACCTAACCTAACCTAACCTAACCTAACCTAACCAACGTAACCTAACCTAACCTCCCCAAATTGCAGGTACTGTAACCTATCGTGGATTAGAGTGATTTACGATCAAGTTTATGTGAGAAAACGAAATTTGGAGTCTCCTGGTTAAATTTGAGCCTAACATAACCTAACCTAACCTTACCTAACCTAACCAACGTAACCTAACCTAACCTCCCCAAATTGCAGGTACTGTAACCTATCGTGGATTAGAGTGATTTACGATCAAGTTTATGTGAGAAAACGAAATTTGGAGTCTCCTGGTTAAATTTGAGCCTAACCTAACCTAACCTAACCTAACCTAACCTAACCAACGTAACCTAACCTAACCTCCCCAAATTGCAGGTACTGTAACCTATCGTGGATTAGAGTGATTTACGATCAAGTTTATGTGAGAAAACGAAATTTGGAGTCTCCAGGTTAAATCTGGGCCTACCAAAACCCAACCTAACCTAACCTATTCTTACCAACGTAACCTAACCTAAACCCCCCCAAATTGCAGGTACTGTAACCTAT
>NW_027214435.1:2500-4109 GCF_042767895.1 Penaeus vannamei | reverse complement strand
TCCCCCCTCCCAACCCCCCTCCCCCTCCCCCACCCCCCCTCCCTCCCCCCCCCCCTCCCCCCCTTTTCCCCCCCCCCTCCCTCCCTCCCAACCCAACCCCCCCCCCTCCCCAAACCTCCTTTTTCCCCCCTCCCTCCCTCCCTTTCCCCCCCCCCTCCCTCCCTCCCTCCCTCCTCCCCCCCCTCCCTCTCCCTCCCCCCCCAACCTCCCCTCCCTCCCTCCCTCCCTCCCCCCTCCCCCCCCCCTCCTACTCCCTCCTCCCTCCTCCCCCCCCCCTCCCTCCCTCCCCCCCCTTTTTTTTCCTCCCTCCCTCCCTCCCTCCTCCCCCCCCTCCCCTCCTCCCTCCCTCCCTCCCTCCCTCCCTCCCCCCCCCCCCTTTTTTTTCCCTCCCTCCCCCCTCCCTTTCCTCCCCTCCCTCCTCCTCCCTCCCTCCTCCCTCCCTCCCTCCCTCCCTCCCTCCCTCCCTCCCTCCCTCCCTCCCTCCCCCCCCCCTCCCCTCCCTCCCTTTTTTTCCCCCCCCCCTCCCCCCCCCCTCCCTCCCCTCCCTTTTTTTTTCCCCCCCCCCCCCCCTCCCTCCCCCCCAACCCCCCTCCCTCCCCCTCCTCCCTCCCTCCTCCTCCCCCCCCTCCCCTCGCCCCCCTCTCCCCTCTCCCTCCCTCCCCCTCCCCCCCCCTTAACCTTTCCCCCCTTTTTCCCCCCCCAAACCCCCCCCCCCTCCCCTCCCTCCCTCCCTCCCTCCCTCCCCCCCCCCCCCCCTCCCCTCCCTCCCTCCCTCCCTCCTCCCTCCCCCCCTTCCCTCCCTCCCTCCTTCTCCCCCCTCCCCCAACCTCCTCCCTCCCTCCTCCCCCCCCCCCCCCCCTCCCCTCCTCCCTCCCTCCTTTTTCCCTCCCTCCTCCCTCCCCCCCCCCTCCCCCTCCCCCCTCCCTCCCTCCCCCCCCCCCCCTCCCCTCCCTCCCTCCCCTCCTCCCCCCCCCCCCCTCCCTCCCCTTTCCCCCCCTTCCCCCCCAACCCCCCAAACCCCCCCCTCCCTCTTTTTCCCCCCCTTTTTCCCCCCCCTCCCCCCCCCCTCCCTCCCTCCCCCCCCCCCCCTTCCCTCCTCCCCCCTCCCCCCCCCTCTTCCCCCCCCTTTTTCCCCCCCCCCCCCAAACCCCCCCCCCCTCCCCTCCCTCCCTCCCTCCCTTTTTTAACCCAACCCCCTCCCTCCCTTTCCCCCCTCCCTCCCCCCACCCAAACCCTTTTTTTCTCTCCCTCCCCCCCCCTCCCCCTCCCTCCTCCCTCCCTCCTCCCTCCCCCCCCTCCCCTCCCTCCCCCCCCCCCCCTCCCCTTTTTCCCTTCCCCCCCTCCCTTCCCCCCCCCCCCTTCCCCCCCCCCCCCCCCTCCCCTCCCTCTCTCCCTCCCTTCCTCCCCCCCCTCCCCTCCCTCCCTCCCCCCTCCCCCCCTCCCTCCCTCCTCCCTCCCTTTTTTTAAAACCCCCCCATTTTTCCCCCCTCCTCCCTCCCTCCCTCCCCCCCCAACCCAACCCCCTCCCTTTCCCCCCTCTCCCTCCCTCCCCCCCCCCCTTTTCCCCCCTCCCTCCCTCCCTCCCCCCCCCCCCCTCCCCTCCCTCCCT
>NW_027214422.1:0-2500 GCF_042767895.1 Penaeus vannamei | reverse complement strand
TATATTTTATATATATTTTATAATATGAAATATATATATATATATATATATATATATATATATATTTTTAATATATTATATATATATTTTATATATATTAATATATATATATATATATATTATATATATATATTATTAAAATAAAATATATATATATATATATATATATATTATATATATATATATTTTAAAAAAAAAAAAAAAAAACACACACACAAAAAATATATATATATATATATATATATTATATATATATATATATACATATATCTATATATGTGTATATACTTTTATCTATATATGTGTATATACATATATCTATATATATGTATATACATATATCTATATATATGTATATACATATATCTATATATATATGTATATACATATATCTTTTTTATTTTATATATATATTATAAAATATATATATATATATATATATATATATGTATATACATATATCTAAATATATATGTATATACATATATATACATGTATATGTATATATATATATTTTTATATAAAAATAAATATATATATATATATGTATGTGTATATATATATATATATTTATTATAATTTTTTATAATATATATATATATGTATATATATAATAAAATATATATACATATACAAAATATATAAATATAATATATATATATATATATATATGTCTTTTGTATATATATATATATATATATATTTTATATATTTTATAAATATTATATATATGTATATATATGTATATAAAATATTATATATATTATATATATTATATATATAAAATTTTTATATAGGGATATACATATTCTATTATATGTATATACATATATCTTTTTATATGTATATACATATATCTTTTATATATGTATATACATTTATCTTTTATATATGTATATACATTTTTATCTATATATATGAAAATACATTTATCTATATATATGTATATACATTTATCTATATATATGAATATACATATATCTATATATATGTATATACATATATCTATATATATGTATATACATATATCTCTATATATATATGTATAAAACATATATCTTTTTATATATTTTATAAAATTTTTATAATATATATATATATATATATATATATATATATGTATATACATGTATCTATATATATGTATATACATATATCTATATATATGTATATACATATATCTATATATATATATATGTATATACATATATCTATCTATCTATCTATATATATATGTATACATATATATGTATATTTTATATATATACATATATATATAAAATATATATATATATGTATATACAAAAAAAATATTTTATATATATGTATATTATATATGTTTTTTATATATATTATATATTTTTATATATGTATATACAAAAATATATATAAAAATTTTATATATATATTTTATAAAATAAAATTTATATATATTATATAATATATATATATAAAAATATTATATATATATATTTTGTATATACAAAATAATTTTAAAAATATATATATATATATTTTTATTTTAAAAACAAAATATATATATATATATTTTATATATATATATATATATATATACATATATCTATATATAGGTTTTATACATATATCTATATATATGTATATACATATATCTATATATATATATACATATATCTTTTATATATATGTATATACATATTCTATATATGTGTATATACATATATTTATATATGTATATATACATTTCTCTATATATATGTATATACATATATCTATATATATATGTATATACATATATCTTTTATATATGTATATACGTATATCTTTTATATATATATGTATATACATATTTTCTATATATATACGTATATACATATCTATATATATATGTATATACATATATCTATATATATGTATATACTATATTATATATATATATGTATATACATATATCTATATTTTATATATATACAAAATCTATATATATATGTATATACAATATCTTTTATATGTATATACATATATCTATATATATATGTATATACATATATCTATATTATTATATACATATATCTATATATATATGTATATAAAATATATTATATTATATCATATATTATATATATGTATATACAAATATATAATATATAAATATATATATATATGTATATACATTATATATATTTATATATATATATGTATATATATATTATATATATATTATATATATATATTTATATATATATATGTTTATATAATAATATATATATATATATTTATATATATATATTTTTATATATATGTATATACATATATAATTTAAAATATTATATAATATATATATATATTATATAAAATTTTATAATAAATTTCATATATAATATTTTAATATAATATATTATATAACATATAATATATGTATAAAAAATATATATATTATAAAATATAATATAAAAATAATTATGTTATACATATATTTTAATAAATTTTTTAAAAATATAAATATATTTAAATATATTTT
>NW_027214421.1:0-4069 GCF_042767895.1 Penaeus vannamei | reverse complement strand
AGAAATGAGAGGGGGGGTGTTTACTTCAAATTAAAGTGTTTACGAGACTGGCGCTCATCTTCGAAAACGTAAAAACTGTTACTTTAGCAGAAAAAAAATAAGAAATTCACACAAAAACAACATTTCATCTAACAGGAATTGAATGAACACCAATGGGTTTACGAAATTTTTCGTTTGGTTTTTTGTTTCCTCTTCTCTCCCTTCTCTCTCCTCTCTCTCTTTCTTCTTCTCTTTTTTCTCTCCTCTTTCCCCTTTTTTAAAAAATATTTTTAAAACGATCAGAATTAAATCTTTCAAAAAGCTTCAAAAAATCAAAAGCTGATTTCCACCCCCATGTTCGGGGAAAAGGGGTAGCGCCATTTGATATTTTTGGGACAGGCAGATGTTTTGGGGGAAAGAAAAGGATATAGAAATACTGGCATCTTCATATCAAGGCTTGGGAAATTTCACACATGTTCTGTCCCCTTTCATTTGAACACAAATTATTTCTATTTCGAGCTGTCTATCTGCCCGCGGCAGAGCCTCCTACGGGAAGACCTGGGCAAACTACTATATATAATTTTTTTAGAAAATAATTTATTAAATATATGATTTATCAAATATATATATTCATGAATATATAATTAATTAAATATATAATGACTTCCATATATAATTTAAAAATTTTTCAGTGGAAAATTTTAGCAAAATTTTCCCAAAGGATTGGGTTGGGGGTGGCCCCCGGCACAAATTCAGGGTTTCATGAGGCCCTTTAAAAATCAATTTCCCCTCCCGATCCTCCCCTTTACTTCCTCCTCTCCTCTCCCCCACTTCCTCCTCTCCTCTCCCCTCCCCCCTCTCCCCTTCCCCCTCTCCTTTCCCCTTCTTTTCCCCAGCACCGCCTTTCCCCTCGGAGCCCAATTCAAAGGGCGCCGCGGCCGACTTCCCCCTTTAGGAATCACGGGCAGCCAGGGGGTTTCCCGGGCCCAAGGGGGGGGGAAGGCGCTGACGAGGCGGGGGACGCGGGGAAACCTTTTCTATCATGGCTGAGCGGTGCAAAACTTTTCTACCCGGCCGAGGGGGCAGAAACCTTTTCTATCATGGCTGAGCGGGCAGAAACCTTTTTTATCATGGCTGAGCGGTGCAGAAACCTTTTTTATCTGGCCGAGCGGCGCAGAAACCTTTTTTATCAATGGCTGAGCGGCGCAGAAACCTTTCATCAGGCGAGCGGTGCAGAAACATTTTCATCAGGCCGAGGGTGCAGAAACCTTTTTTTATCATGGATGAGCGGTGGAAACCTTTTTTATCAGGGGTGAGCGGGCAGAAACCTTTTTTATCATCTTTAGCGGTGCAGAAAAATTTTCATCATGGCTGAGCGGTGCAGAAAAACCCTTTTTATCATTGACGGGGAAACATTTTTATCATTGAGCTGAAAAAAAAACCTTTTCATCATGGCTGAGGGGGCAGAAAAAAATTTTTACCCTGGCTGAGCGGTGCAGAAAAACCCTTTTTTATCATGGCTGAGCGAGGGAGAAACATTTCATCATGGCTGAGCGGTGGGAAACCTTTTTTTTACCCTGGCTGAGGGTGGAAACCTTTTTCTATATGGGCCTTTTTCGGTGCAGAAACCTTTTTTATCATGGCTGAGGGGGCAGAAACATTTTCTTTTCATGGCTGGGGCGGTGCAGAAACCTTTTCACCCTGGCTGAACGGGGCAGAAAAACCTTTTTTATCATGGCTGAACGGTGCAGAAAAACCCTTTTTATCAAAGGCGAAAAGAAACCCCCTTTTTTATCATGGCTGAAGCGGGGAGAAACCTTTTTCCTATAAAAGGCCTTAGCGGGGCAGAAACCTTTTTTATCATGGCTTTAGCGGTGCAGAAACCTTTCATCTTTTTTGAGCGGTGCAGAAAAAATTTTCCCCCCCCTGGCTGAGCGGGGAGAAACCTTTTTTTACCCTGGGTGAGGGGGGGAGAAACCTTTCTATCATGGCTGAACGGTGCAGAAATTTTTTACTGGCTGGGGCGGTGCAGAAACCTTTTTTATCATGGCTGAAGGTGCAGAAACCTTTTCTATCATGGGGCCGGGGCGGTGCAGAAACCTTTTTTATCATGGCTGAGCCGGGTGCAGAAACCCTTTTTTATCATGGCGAACGGGGGCAGAAAACCTTTTTTTATCATGGCTGAGCGGGCAGAAACCTTTTTCTACCAAAGGCCCTTTTAGCGGGGCAGAAACCTTTTTATCATGGCGAGCGATGCAGAAACCTTTTCTTTTCATGGGGTGAACGGCAGAAACCTTTTTTATCATGGCTGAGCGGGCAGAAACCTTTTCATCGGGGTTTAACGGTGCAGAAACCTTTTCTTTTCATGGCTGAGGGGGCAGAAAAACCTTTTTTATCATGGCTGAACGGTGAGAAACCTTTCTATCATGGCTGAAAAGGGGGCAGAAACCTTTCTTTTCATGGCTGAGCGGGCAGAAACATTTTCTACCCTGGCTGAGCGGTAAAAAACCTTTCTACCCCGGGGTTTTTATGCAAAAAACCTTTTCTATCATGGCCGAACTTTCAGGAAACCTTTTTTACATGGGGTGGGGGGTGCAGAAACCTTTCTATCATGGTTTTAGTTGGGGGCAGAAAACCCTTTTTTATCATGGCTGGGGCATGCAGAAACCTTTTTTACCCCCGGGTTGGGGGAGCAGAAACCTTTTTTATCATGGGCCGAGCGGTGCAGAAACCTTTTCTATCATGGTTTAGCGGTGCAGAAACCTTTTTATCAGGGGGTGAGCGGTGCAGAAACCCCTTTTTTATCATGGCTGAACGGTGCAGAAACCTTTTTTTATGGCTGGAAACGGTGCAGAAAACCTTTTTTATCATGGCTGAGCGGGGCAGAAACCTTTTCTATCATGGTGAGCGGTGCAGAAACCTTTCTATCATGGCTGAGCGGTGCAGAAACCTTTTCATCATGGCCGGGAAAGGTGCAGAAACCTTTTCTATCATGGCTGAGCGGTGCAGAAACCTTTTTTATCATGGCTGAGCGGTGCAGAAACCTTTTTTTCATGGCTGGCGGGGAGGAAAACCCTTTTTTTATCATGGCTGAACGGTGCAGAAACCTTTTTTTATCATGGCTGAGCGATGCAGAAACCTTTTCTATCATGGCTGAGCGGTGCAGAAACATTTTCTATCATGGCTTTAGCGGTGCAGAAACCTTTTCTATCATGGCCGAGCGGTGCAGAAACCTTTTTTATCATGGGGTGAACGGTGCAGAAACCTTTTTTATCATGGCTGAGCGATGCAGAAACCTTTTTATCATGGCTGAGCGGTGCAGAAACCTTTTTATCATGGATGAGCGGGGCAGCCTTTTTTATCATGGCTGGGGCGGGCAGAAACCTTTTCTATCTGGCTGAACGGTGCAGAAACCTTTTCATCATGGCTGAGCGATGCAGAAACCCTTTTTTATCATGGCTGAGCGGTGCAGAAACCTTTTTTACCCTGGGTACCCGGGGGAGAAACCTTTTTTACCCTGGCTGAACGGTGCAGAAACCTTTCATCATGGCTGAGCGATGCAGAAACCTTTTTTTACCCTGGTTTAGCGGTGGAAAAATTTTTATCATGGCTGAGGGGGCAGAAACCTTTTATCATGGCTGAGCGGTGCAGAAACCTTTTTTATCATGGCTGAGCGGTGCAGAAACCTTTTTTTATCATGGCTGAACGGTGCAGAAACCTTTTTATCATGGCTGAGCGGTGCAGAAACCTTTCTATCAGGGCGAGCGGTGCAGAAACCTTTTCATCATGGCTGAGCGGGCAGAAAAAACCCTTTTTACCCGGGGGCCGGTGCAGAAACCTTTTCATCATGGCTGAACGGTGCAGAAAAAATTTTTATTATGGCTGAACGGGCAGAAAAATTTTTTTATCATGGCTGAACGGTGCAGAAACCTTTTATCATGGCTGAGCGGTGCAGAAACCTTTCATCATGGCTGAGCGGGGCAGAAACCTTTCTATCATGGCCGAGCGGTGCAGAAACCTTTTTTATCAGGGGTGGGGCGGTCAGAAACCTTTTTTATCATGGCTGAGCGGTGCAGAAACCTTTCTACCC
>NW_027214411.1:0-2500 GCF_042767895.1 Penaeus vannamei | reverse complement strand
ATTTAACCAGGAGACTCCAAATTTCGTTTTCTCCATAAACTTGATCGTAAATCACTCTAATCCACGATAGGTTACAGTACCTGCAATTTGGGGAGGTTAGGTTAGGTTACGTTGGTTAGGTTAGGTTAGGTTAGGTTAGGTTAGGTTAGGCTCAAATTTAACCAGGAGACTCCAAATTTCGTTTTCTCACATAAACTTGATCGTAAATCACTCTAATCCACGATAGGTTACAGTACCTGCAATTTGGGGAGGTTAGGTTAGGTTTTGGGTTGGTTAGGGGTTAGGTTAGGTTAGGTTAGGTTAGGTTAGGCTCAAATTTAACCAGGAGACTCCAAATTTTTTTTCTCACATAAACTTGATCGTAAATCACTCTAATCCACGATAGGTTACAGTACCTGCAATTTGGGGAGGTTAGGTTAGGTTACGTTGGTTAGGTTAGGTTAGGTTAGGTTAGGTTAGGTTTGGCTCAAATTTAACCAGGAGACTCCAAATTTCGTTTTCTCACATAAACTTGATCGAAAATCACTTAATCCACGATTGGTTACAGTACCGCAATTTGGGGGGAAAGGGTTTGGTTAGGGATTAGGGTTGGTTTGGTTAGGTTAGGTTAGGCTAAAAATTTTAAACCCGGAGACTCCCAAAATTTTGTTTTTTCACTTTAAAATTGATCGTAAATCACTCTAATCCACGATAGGTTAAAACCTGCAATTTGGGGGGGGTTAGGTTAGGTTACGTTGGTTAGGGGGGTTTGGTTAGGTTAGGTTAGGTTAGGTTAGGCTCAAATTTAACCAGGAGACTCCAAATTTCGTTTTCTCACATAAACTTGATCGTAAATCACTCTAATCCCCGATAGGTTACAGTACCTGCAAATTTTGGGGGGGTTAGGTTAGGTTACGTTGGTTAGGTTAGGTTAGGTTAGGTTAGGTTAGGTTAGGCTCAAATTTAACCAGGAGACTCCAAATTTCGTTTTCTCACATAAACTTGATCGTAAATCACTCTAATCCACGATAGGTTACAGTACCTGCAATTTGGGGGGGTTTGGTTAGGTTACGTTGGTTAGGGGGTTTGGTTAGGTTCGGTTTGGTTAGGTTAGGTTAGGTTAGGGTCAAATTTAACCAGGAGACTCCAAATTTCGTTTTCTCACATAAACTTGATCGTAAATCACTCTAATCCACGATAGGTTACAGTACCTGCAATTTGGGGAGGTTAGGTTAGGTTACGTTGGTTAGGTTAGGTTAGGTTAGGTTAGGTTTGGCTCAAATTTAACCAGGAGACTCCAAATTTCGTTTTTTCACATCAACTTGATCGTAAATCACTCTAATCCACGATAGGTTACAGTACCTGCAATTTGGGGAGGTTAGGTTAGGTTACGTTGGTTAGGTTAGGGTAGGTTAGGTTAGGTTCGGTTAGGCTCAAATTTAACCAGGAGACTCCAAATTTCGTTTTCTCACATAAACTTGATCGTAAATCACTCTAATCCACGATAGGTTACAGTACCTGCAATTTGGGGAGGTTAGGTTAGGTTACATTGGTTAGGTTAGGTTAGGTTAGGTTAGGTTAGGCTCATATTTAACCAGGACACTCCGAATTTCGTTTTCTCACATAAACTTGATCGTAAATCACTCTAATCCACGATAGGTTACAGTACCTCGAATTTAGGGAGGTTAGGTTAGGTTTCGTTGGTTAGGTTAGGTTAGGTTAGGTTAGGTTAGGTTAGGCTCAAATTTAACCAGGAGACTCCAAATTTCGTTTTCTCACATAAACTTGATCGTAAATCACTCTAATCCACGATAGGTTACAGTACCTGCAATTTGGGGAGGTTAGGTTTGGTTGCGTGGGTTAGGCTAGGTTAGGTTAGGTTAGGTTAGGTTTGGCTAAATTTAACCAGGAGACTCCAAATTTCGAAAACACACATAAACTAGATCGTAAATCACTCAAAACCACGATAGGTTACAGTACCGCAATTTGGGGAGGTTAAAGGGTTTGGTTACGGGGTTGGTTAGGTTAGGTTAGGTTAGGTTAGGTTAGGTTAGGCTAAAAATTTTAAACCCGGAGACTCGAAATCTCGTTTTCTCACATAAACTTAATCGTAAATCACTCTAATCCACGATAGGATACAGTACCTGCAATTTGGGGGGGGTTAGGTTAGGTTACGTTGGTTAGGTTCGGTTCGGTTAGGTTAGGTTAGGTTAGGTTAGGTTAGGCTCAAATTTAACCAGGAGACTCCAAATTTCGTTTTCTCACATAAACTTGATCGTAAATCACTCTAATCCCCGATAGGTTACAGTACCTGCAATTTGGGGAGGGTTAGGTTAGGGGTTTGGGTTGGTTAGGTTAGGTTAGGTTAGGTTAGGCTCAAATTTAACCAGGAGACTCCAAATTTCGTTTTCTCACATAAACTTGATCGTAAATCACTCTAATCCACGATAGGTTACAGTACCTGCAATTTGGGGAGGTTAGGTTAGGTTACGTTGGTTAGGGGGTTTGGTTAGGTTAGGTT
>NW_027214410.1:0-4042 GCF_042767895.1 Penaeus vannamei | reverse complement strand
CTAATAATAACGACAATGATAGAAATAAAAATAAAATTAAATATATCCGGCCATTATTGTTATTATAATCATTATCATTATTGTTATTATCTCAAGAATTATCATTATTGTATCAATATCATTATGTAAATCATTATTAAATGATGATAATTATGAATAACATTAATAATTTAGATAATGATTATTATAATGACTATATTAAGGGTAATTAGGGCAATAATACAGTAATGATAATAATGATGATGATAATGACAATAATGATAATATCATTATAAAGCCATAAAAAAAAAGCTAAAAGGAGAAAAATCCCAAAATCGAAAAACGGCGAAATCTAGAAAATACTCAGAATGACATATTCGAAAACCCCTTTTACAGTTTAATGATGATAATGATTTTACTTAATTATATTATATATTTATGATAACCCCATAAGAATGACGGAATAATGATAATCATGCGAGTAATTATGGACAATAATTATGATAAAAATTATAAAGCTATTATAATGATGATTTGCCTAATAATTGCGATAATACAATATCAAAAATTCGAAATTCCTACTAATAACACTAATAAAGATGATCGAAACCCTAATAAAATTAAATTATGATTATTGTTTTATAATCTTATCATTATTATTATTATTAGAAACCCCATTATAATAGGAATCATTATAATCATTCAGTAATTAGAAATTATAATGATGAAAATCATTAATATATTAAATAATGATTTGCTAATAATTGATAATAAGGAATAGCAAAATACAGTAATGATAATAATGATGATGATAATGACAATAATGACGAAATATCATTATAAAGCCCAGCTATAATGAAAAAGTAAAAGGAAAAAATTCTATAGTCAAAAATCATATTCTAGCAAAATACAGCCATCTGAAGATGATCGAAAATCTTTAATATGAAAATGAATTATGAATTTAGTAATATTATTATAATTACTATATTAGATGATAACCCCAATAATAATAATGATAATAATAATATGATAATTACAATAATTATGATAATATATTATAAAGCCATCTATAATGAAAAAGCTAAAAGAGAACAATAATGAAAAACGCAAATCTACAATACTTCTAAATATAAAACCCCATTTTCAGTTAAATAAAATATAATTTACATAATTCGCTATTATGATATTTTATATAACCCCATTATTATTACAAGAATACATTATAATGTAATTATGATTAATTTGACATTAATATGATAATAATTATAATAATTATAATGATTATTATAATAATATTAATAATAGGGTAATAACATGTAATGATATAATATAATATGACAATAATGATGATAATTATCATTATAAACCATCTATAATGAGAAAAGGCTTAAAGGAAAAAATAAATTATCGAAAACCAAAATAAAATTAAATATATCCCGGCCATTATTGTTATTATAATCATTATCATTATTGTTATTATCTCAAGAATTATCATTATTGTCAATATCATTATTAAAATCATTATAATGATGAAAATGACATTAATAATTTAGATAATGATTATTATAATGACTATATTAAGGGTAATTAGGGCAATAATGACAGTAATGATAATAATGATGATGATAATGACAATAATGATGATAATTATCATTATAAAGCCCATCTATAATGAGAAAAAGGCTAAAAGGAGAAAAATCCAAAAAAGTCGAAAAACCGGCGAAATCTAGCAAAATACAGCCTTCTGAGAGATGACTCGAAAAACCCCTTTTTCCAGTTTAAATGATGATTATGATGATTTTACCATTAATTCTGCTAATTAGGATGATTTTGATGATAACCCCATCAATAATGACAATAATGACGATAATAATGGTAATTATGAGAGTAATTTGGACAATAATTATGATAAAAATTATACTTATAATGATGATTTGCGTAATAATTGCAATGATAGCAATAATCAACACAATTCTAATAATTTCCTACTAATAACACTAATAATAACGACAATGATAAGAGAAATAATAATAAAAGTAATTATAACACAGCTATTATTGTTATTATAATAAATTAAAATCATTATTGTCAATATCATTATTAAAATCATTATTGTCAATATCATTATTAAAATCATTATTGTCAATATCATTATTAAAATCATTATAATGATAAAAATGACATTAATAATTTAGATAATGATTATTATAATGACTATATTAAGGGTAATTAGGGCAATAATCACAGTAATGATAATAATGATGATGATAATGACAATAATGATGATAATTATCATTATAAAGCCCATCTATAATGAGAAAAAGGCTAAAAGGAGAAAAATCCCAAAAGTCGAAAAACCGCCGAAATCTAGCAAAATACAGCCTTCGTAGAGATGACTCGAAAACCCCCCTTTTTCCAGTTTAAATGATGATTATGATGATTTTACCATTAATTCTGCTAATTAGGATGATTTTGATGATAACCCCATCAATAATGACAATAATGACGATAATAATGGTAATTATGAGAGTAATTTGGACAATAATTATGATAATAATTATACAATGATACTTATAATGATTTGCGTAATAATTGCAATAATAGCAATAATCAACACAATTCTAATAATTTCCTACTAATAACACTAATAATGACGACAATGATAACAGAAATAATAATAAAAGTAATTATAACACAGCTATTATTGTTATTATAATAAATTTTATTGTTGTTATTCTTTCTAGAATTATCATTATTGCCATTATAATGATTAAAATCATTATAATAATGAAAATGACATTAATAATCAAGATAATGATTATTATAATGACTATATTAAGGGTAATTAGGGCAATAATCACAGTAATGATAATAATGATGATGATAATGACAATAATGATGATGATAATGACAATAATGATGATGATAATGACAATAATGATGATAATTATCATTATAAAGCCCATCTATAATGAGAAAAAGGCTAAAAGGAGAAAAATCCAAAAAGTCGAAAACCCGGCGAAATCTAGCAAAATACAGCCTTCTGAGAGATGAGTCGAAAACCCCCCTTTTCCCTGTTTAAATGATGATTATGATGATTTTACCATTAATTCTGCTTATTAGTCTGATTTTGATGATAACCCCATCAATAATGACAATAATGACGATAATAATGGTAATTATAAATTAAAAAAGTAATTTTGGGCAAAATTATAAATAAATTTAAAAGATACTTATAATGATGTTTCGTAAAATTCAATAATAGCAATAATAACACAATTCTAATAAATTTCCCCACTAATAACCTAATAATAACGACAATGATAACAGAAATAATAATAAAAAATAATTATAAGGCTATTATTTTTTTATAATAAATTTTATTTTTTATTTTTAAATTATCATTATTCCATTATTATTAAAAATCATTATAAAAATGAAAAGACATTAAAAATTAAAATAATATTATTATAATGACTATATTAAGGGGGAAATTGGGCAATAATCCAATAATATAATAATGATATGATAATGACAATAATGATTATAAATTTTATTAAAACCCCCTTTTAATGGGAAAAAGGTAAAAAAGGGGAAAAATCCCAAAAAAAAAAAAGGCAAATCTAAAAATAAGCCCTTTGAGAGATGATCGAAAACCCCCCCTTTTTTCCCGTTTAAAAATGTGATTTGATGATTTTAGCAATAATTTCTAATTGGATGATTTTATGTAACCCCTCAATAATGCGGGAATAATATAATCATGGGTAATTGGAAATAATTATGATAAAATTAATAATGATAGTTAAATGATGATTTTCCTAAAAATTGCGATAATAAAATACTCAACAATATTCTAAGATTTTCCCACTAATAAACCTAATAAAACAAATGTAGAAATAAAAAAAAAATTAAATATATCCCGGATTATTGTTATTTAATTTATTTATTGTTATTATCTCAAAATTATATTATTTAATATCATTATTAAAAAAATTATAAGATGAAAATGACATTAATAATTTAAATAAAATTATTATAATATATATTAAGGGGAATTGGGCAA
>NW_027214383.1:2500-3927 GCF_042767895.1 Penaeus vannamei | reverse complement strand
CAAAAGGAAACCCTAAAAAATAAACTCTCCTCCTTTTCATGTTCTTCGACTCGCTCGCTCTTTCCTTTCAAATTCTCTCTTCCTATATCCCCTCTTCCCCTTTTCTTCCCTCTTTCTTATCCTCTTCATTTTCCCCTCCTCTCCCACGCTTTCCCTCTCCTCCCAACCATATTGTTTATTTCTTATTTCTCTCCTCTCTTCCATTCGTCCTCTTTTCGCTCTTTTTCCCTCTCCTCATAGCCACCTCATTCTCCTCCCCCTCTTCTGTCTTTCTCTTTCCTCCTCTTCCATCCTACTCCCTCTCCTCTCCTTGTATCTTTTCTTTCTCTTTCCTCCTCCTATGCGCTATTTTTAAAACCGTACCCCTTTGTCCTCCCTTTCCCTTCTTTCTTCCTTTCTCTTCTTTTCTCCCATTTTCTCTGCTTTCCTCTCATTCATTCCCTACTTTCTTCCTACCCTTCACCTCTCCTTTCTCTCTTTCAATCATTCTTTTCCTTTCCTCCTTTCCTTCAATCCCTCCTCCTACTTGCTCTCCTTTCTTTCGCTCCTCTCTCTCCTGCTTTCTTCTTTTCATTCCTCTTCTATTCTTTCCCCTGGAAGAGGAGGAAGAGGATGAGTTATATGGGGATAATAAATTGCAA
Organism: Penaeus vannamei; assembly: GCF_042767895.1. Lineage (NCBI taxonomy): Eukaryota > Metazoa > Arthropoda > Malacostraca > Decapoda > Penaeidae > Penaeus > Penaeus vannamei. Next base: position 3,286 of record NW_027214383.1, on the reverse strand, counting down.
AATGTGGCAGTCTTCGTTTTGCGATGCAATCATCACTCGAATATGCTTAGTTTGTATCTCTTGTGTGTGTGTGTGTGTGTGTGTGTGTGTGTGTGTGTGTGTGTGTGTGTGTGTGTGTGTGTGTGTGTGTGTGTGTGTGTGTGTGTGTGTGTGTGTGTGTGAATAGCAACACACATTTGCTGATGATAAGACTGAGCTGATAAACAAAGAAGATAAATGAGAGAGAGAGAGAGAGAGCGCACAACTGCTTGCTTTTATGTGTTTGTAGAGAAAGCTCAGTTTACTTTCAAGAAAAGAAAGGTATAGAGGTGAGAGGAAAACGAAAATAGCGAAAATTTATAACAATACAAGATGCAAACACAAACACGCTAGAACAGAAATTGACAACAAATAAAGTTTATCGCAATAACAGCGGTGAGAATAATAATGAAAATAGTAATAAATGATAGCAATAGCGATAATGGCTATAAGGATAGATACGAATATACTAAAACTTTTGCTTTTGAAATATCTATCTCCATCCAAGCTGAGTGAACGATGGGAAGATAATTGGAGAAGAGAGGTGAAATGGAGAGAGAAGAGAAAAAGTAGAAAGCAGAAAGGGAGAAAGGAAGGAGAATAAGGTAGGGAAACGGAGATGAAGAATGAGGAGAAGAGGGAGATAAAGACCAAGGAAAAAAGGAGTAAGGAAGAAAAGGAGAAGAGAGGGAAGGAAGAAAGGGTAAGGGAGAGAGGAGAAGGGAGGAGAGAGAGAAAGGGATAAGGGGAGAGGAAAAGAGGGAAGGA
>NW_027214364.1:0-3835 GCF_042767895.1 Penaeus vannamei | reverse complement strand
TAAATTTGAACCCCCCCCCTAACCTAACCTAACCTAACCTAACCAACGAACCTAACCTAAAACCCCCCAAATTGCAGGTCCCGTAACCTATCGTGGATTAAAGTGATTTACGATCAAGTTTATGTGAGAAAACGAAATTTGGAGTCTCCTGGTTAAATTTGAGCCTAACCTAACCTAACCTAACCCTAACCTAACCTAACCAACGTAACCTAACCTAACCTCCCCAAATTGCAGGTACTGTAACCCATCGTGGATTAGAGTGATTTACGATCAAGTTTATGTAGAAAACGAAATTTGGAGTCTCCTGGGGTTAAAAATTTTTTCCTAACCTAACCTAACCTAACCCAACCTAACCAACCAACCTAACCAACGTAACCTAACCCAACCTTCCCCCCAAAAACAGGTACTTAACCTATCGTGGATTAAGTGATTTACGATCAAGTTTATGTGAGAAAACGAAATTTGGGGTCTCCTGGTTAAATTTTAGCCTAACCTAACCTAACCTAACCCTTTAAACCCAACCTAACCAACGTAACCTAACCTAACCTCCCCCCAAAATTTTTGGGACTTAACCTATCGTGGATTAGAGTGATTTACGATCAAGTTTATGTGAGAAAACGAAATTTGGAGTCTCCTGGTTAAATTTGAGCCCCCAACCTAACCTAACCTAACCTAACCTAACCAACGTAACCTAACCCAACCTCCCCCAAAATTTCAGGTAATGTAACCTTTTTGTGGATTAGAGTGATTTACGATCAAGTTTATGTGAGAAAACGAAATTTGGAGTCTCCTGGTTAAATTTGAGCCTAACCTAAAACCCCCCCTAACCTAACCAACCTTTAACCCCAAAAAAACCTAACCTAACCTCCCCCAAAATTTCAGGTACTGTAACCTATCGTGGATTGAGGATTTACGATCAAGTTTATGTGAGAAAACGAAATTTGGAGTCTCCTTTTTAAAATTTTGAAAAATAACCTAACCTAACCTAACCTAACCAACGTAACCTAACCTAACCTCCCCAAATTTCAGGTACTGAACCTTTTTGTGGATTAGAGTGATTTACGATCAAATTTATGTGAGAAAACGAAATTTTTGGGGGCTCCTGGTTAAATTTGAGCCTAAAAAAAACCTAACCTAACCTAACCTAACCTAACCAACGTAACCTAACCCAAAAACCCCCCCCAAAATTTAAAAGGACTGTAACCTATCGTGGATTAGAGTGATTTACGATCAAGTTTATGTGAGAAAAGAAATTTGGAGTCTCCTGGTTAAATTTGAGCCCCCCCCCCCTAAACCCAACCTAACCTAACCCAACCAACGTAACCTAACCTAACCTCCCCCAAAAATTTTTGGTACTGTAACCTATCGTGGATTAGAGTGATTTACGATCAAGTTTATGTAAAAAAAAGAAATTTGGAGTCTCCTGGTTAAATTTGAGCCCCCCAAAACCCAACCTAACCTAAACCCAACCAACGTAAACCCAAAACCCCCCCTCCCCAAATTCCCCCTACTGTAACCTATCGTGGATTAGAGTGATTTACGATCGTTTATGTAGAAAACGAAATTTGGAGTCTTCCCGGTTAAATTTGAGCCCCCAACCTAACCTAACCTAACCAACGTAACCTAACCAAAAACCCCCCCCAAAATTTCAGGTATTTTAAAACCCCCCGTGGATTAGAGTGATTTACGATCAAGTTTATGTGAGAAAACGAAATTTGGAGTCTCCTTTTGGTTTAAAAATTTTTTCCTAACCTAACCTAACCTAACCAACCTAAACCCAAAGTAACCTAACCTAACCTCCCCCAAAATTTCAGGTACTGTAAACCCATCGTGGATTAGAGTGATTTAGGGGGAAATTTATGTGAGAAAACAAAAAATTTTGGGGCTCCTGGTTAAATTTGAGCCTAACCTAACCCCAACCTAACCTAAAAAACCCAACCAACGTAACCTAACCTAACCTCCCCAAAAATTTTTGGTACTGTAACCTATCGTGGATTAGAGTGATTTACGATCAAGTTTATGTGAGAAAAGAAATTTGGAGTCTCCTGGTTAAATTTGAGCCTAACCTAACCTAACCTAACCTAACCAACCTAACCAACTAACCTAACCTAACCTCCCCAAATTGCAGGTACTGTAACCAAACGTGGATTAGAGTGATTTACGATCAAGTTTATGTGAGAAAACGAAATTTGGAGTCTCCTGGTTAAATTTTAACCCCCAACCTAACCTAACCTAACCTAACCAACGTAACCTAACCTAACCTCCCCAAATTGCAGGTACTGTAACCTATCTGGATTAGAGTATTTACGATCAAGTTTTTGTGAGAAAACGAAATTTTTGGGGGCTCCTGGTTAAATTTGAGCCTAACCTAACCTAACCTAACCAACCAAAACCCCAAAAAAACCTAACCAACCCCCCCAAATTGCAGGTACTGTAACCTATCGTGGGTTAGAGTGATTTTCGATCAAGTTTATGTGAGAAAACGAAATTTGGAGTCTCCTGGTTAAATTTGAGCCTAACCTAACCTAACCTAACCTAACCTAACCAACGTAACCTAACCTAACCTCCCCAAATTGCAGGTACTGTAACCTATCGTGGATTAGAGTGATTTACCATCAAATTTATGTGAGAAAACGAAATTTTGAGTCTCCTGGTTAAATTTGAGCCCCCCAACCTTAACCTAACCTAACCTAACCTAACCTAACCAAAAGTAACCTAACCTAACCTTCCCCCAAAAAACAGGTACTTAACCTATCGTGGATTAGAGTGATTTACGATCAAGTTTATTTTAGAAAAAGAAATTTGGAGTCTCCTGGGTTTAAAATTTTAGCCTAACCTAACCTAACCTAACCTAACCTAACCTAACCAACTAAAAACCCCCCCTAACCTCCCCAAATTGCAGGTACTGTAACCTATCGTGGATTAGAGTGATTTACGATTAAGTTTATGTGAGAAAACGAAATTTGGAGTCTCCTGGTTAAATTTGAGCCCCCCTAACCTAACCCAACCTAACCCCAAAAAAACCTAACCTAACCTCCCCAAATTTCAGGACTGTAACCTATCGTGGATTAGAGTGATTTCGATCAAGTTTATGTGAGAAAACGAAATTTGGAGTCTCCTGGTTAAATTTGAAAAACCCAACCTAACCTAACCTAACCTAACCTAACCAACGTAACCTACCCTACCCTCCCCAAATTTTTGGTCCTGTAACCTATCGTGGATTAGAGTTATTTACCATCAAGTTTATGTGAGAAAACGAAATTTGGAGTCTCCTGGTTAAATTTGAGCCTAACCTAAATTTTAAATAACCAACCTAAAAACCCAACCAAAGGGGGCCTAACCTAACCTCCCCCAAAAATTTTAGGTACTGTAACCTATCGTGGATTAGAGTGATTTACGATCAAATTTATGTGAGAAAACGAAATTTGGAGTCTCCTGGTTAAATTTGAGCCCCCAACCTAACCTAACCTAACCTAACCCTAACCTAACCAACGTAACCTAACCTAACCTCCCCAAATTGCAGGTACTGTAACCTATCGTGGATTAGAGTGATTTACGATCAAGTTTATGTGAGAAAACGAAATTTGGAGTCTCCTGGTTAAATTTGAGCCTAACCTAACCTAACCTAACCTAACCTAACCTAACCAACCTAACCTAACCTAACCTCCCCAAAAATTTCAGGTACTTAACCCATCGTGGATTAGAGTGATTTACGATCAAGTTTATGTGAGAAAACGAAATTTGGGGTCTCCTGGTTAAAATTTTGAACCTAACCTAACCTAACCTAACCTAACCTAACCAACGTAACCTAACCTAACCTCCCCAAATTGCAGGT
>NW_027214351.1:0-3795 GCF_042767895.1 Penaeus vannamei | reverse complement strand
TGGGGTTTTAATTTTTTTTAGGGTTTTTTAAGGTAGGTTAAGGTTTCCCCAAATTTAAAGGGGGTCATTCGTTTTTATAAATTAGGGAAAAAATTATAGGTAGGTTAGGGCCCCAAATTTAAAAGGAGGTTAAATTTCGTTTTAATTAGTTAGTTATTTTGGTAGGTTAGCTCAAAATTTAGGAATTATTTCGTTTTTATTAAATTAGGGATTTAAAGGTAGGTTAAGCCTCAAAATTTGGAGGTAAATTTTGTTTTTAATTAAATTGGTTAGTTATTATTACCAAATTTTCCCGGAACCCCCAAAATTTGTTTTTATTAAAATTGGTTAAATTATTTTTAGGTAGGTTAAGGGACCCCAAAATTTGGGGGGTAAATTTTTTTTTTTATTAGTTAGGTTTTATTAACCCAAATTTTCCCGGAACCCCAAAATTTGGGGTTTTTAATTGTTGTTAAAAAATTTTAAATAGGTTAGTTTCCCCAATTTGGAGGTTAAATTTGTTTTTTAAATTAGGGAAATTTTTCCAAATTTAACCCGGGAAATCCAAAATTTGTTATTAAATTACGTTATTATAGGTAGGTTAAGGGAAATAGGGGGAAATTTGGGTTTTTACTTGTTGGTTAGTTATTAATAGGTAGGTTAGGCTCAATTTAAAGGAATTGGGTTTTTTAATTAGGGAATATTTTAGGTAGGTTAAAACCCCAATTTAAAAGGTAATTTCGTTTTATTAGGGAAATTTTAGGTAGGTTAGGCTCAAATTTAAAGGGGGTTAAATTTCGTTTTATTAATTAGGGATTTAAAGGTAGGTTAAGTACCCCAATTTAGGAGGTTAAATTTGTTACTTAATTAGGGAAATTTTAGGTAGGTTAGGCTCAAATTTAAAAGGGGGTTAAATTTCGTTTTTATTAAATTAGGGATTTAATTAGGTAGGTTCAAATTTAAGGGGATAAATTTCGTTTTATTAGTTATTGTTAAAGTTTGGTCAAATAACAGGAGCTCAATTTGTTTTTACTTAAATTGAGTTATTATTTTAGGTAGGTTAAGGGACTCAATTTAGGAGGTTTTTTCGTTTTAAATTGGTTAAATTATTAGTAGGTTAGGCTCAAATTTGGGGGGGTTAAATTTGGGTTTTTTAATTAGGGAATATTTTAGGTAGGTTAAGTACTCAATTTAGGAGGTTTTTTCGTTTCAATTTTTAGGTTTTTATTAACCAAATTAACCAGACCTCAAAATTTTGTTTTTATTAAAAATTTTCGAATTATTTTAGGTAGGTTAAGGGACCCCAATTTTAAAAGGAGGTTAAATTTCGTTTTATTAAATTAGGGATTAATAGGTAGGTTAGGTTTCCCCAATTTAGGAGGTTAAATTTCGTTTTTAGTTAAATTGTGTAAAAAACTTAATTAGGTAGGTTACAGTACCGGAATTTAAATTGGGTTTTATTTTTAGTTGGTCAGGTTAGGTTAGGTTAGGTTAGGTTAGGCTCAAATTTAACCAGGAGACTCCAAATTTCGTTTTCTCACATAAACTTGATCGTAAATCACTCTAATCCACGATAGTTACAGTACCTGCAATTTGGGGAGGTTAGGTTAGGTTACGTTGGTTAGGTTAGGTTAGGTTAGGTTAGGTTAGGTTAGGCTCAAATTTAACCAGGAGACTCCAAATTTCGTTTTCTCACATAAACTTGATCGTAAATCACTCTAATCCACGATAGGTTACAGTACCTGCAATTTGGGGAGGTTAGGTTAGGTTACGTTGGTTAGGTTAGGTTAGGTTAGGTTAGGTTAGGTTAGGTTATGGTTAGGCTCAAATTAAGCAGGAGACTCCAAATTTCGTTTTCCTACATAAACTTTATCGTAAATCACTCTAATCCACGATAGGTTACAGTACCTGCAATTTGGGGAGGTTAGGTTAGGTTACGTTGGTTAGGTTAGGTTAGGTTAGGTTAGGTTAGGTTATGCTCAAATTTAACCAGGAGACTCCAAATTTCGTTTTCTCACATAAACTTGATTGTAAATCACTCTAATCCACGATAGGTTACAGTACCTGCAATTTGGCGAGGTTAGGTTAGGTTACGTTGGTTAGGTTAGGTTAGGTTAGGTTAGGTTAGGTAGGCTCAAATTTAACCAGGAGACTCCAAATTTCGTTTTCTCACATAAACTTGATCGTAAATCACTCTAATCCACGATAGGTTACAGTACCTGCAATTTGGGGAGGTTAGGTTAGGTTACGTTGGTTAGGTTAGGTTAGGTTAGGTTAGGTTAGGTTAGGCTCAAATTTAACCAGGAGACTCCAAATTTCGTTTTCTCACATAAACTTGATCGTAAATCACTCTAATCCACGATAGGTTACAGTACCTGCAATTTGGGGAGGTTAGGTTAGGTTACGTTGGTTAGGTTAGGTTAGGTTAGGTTAGGTTAGGTTAGGCTCAAATTTAACCAGGAGACTCCAAATTTCGTTTTCTCACATAAACTTGATCGTAAATCACTCTAATCCACGATAGGTTACAGTACCTGCAATTTGGGGAGGTTAGGTTAGGTTACGTTGGTTAGGTTAGGTTAGGTTAGGTTAGGTTAGGTTAGGCTCAAATTTAACCAGGAGACTCCAAATTTCGTTTTCTCACATAAATTGATCGTAAATCACTCTAATCCACGATAGGTTACAGTACCTGCAATTTGGGGAGGTTAGGTTAGGTTACGTTGGTTAGGTTAGGTTAGGTTGGTTAGGTTAGGTTAGGCTCAAATTTAACGAGGAGACTCCAAATTTCGTTTTCTCACATAAACTTGATCGTAAATCACTCTAATCCACGATAGGTTACAGTACCTGCAATTTGGGGAGGTTAGGTTAGGTTACGTTGGTTAGGTTAGGTTAGGTTAGGTTAGGTTAGGCTCAAATTTAACCAGGAGACTCCAAATTTCGTTTTCTCACATAAACCTGATCGTAAATCACTCTAATCCACGATAGGTTACAGTACCTCCAATTTGGGGAGGTTAGGTTAGGTTACGTTGGTTAGGTTAGTTTGGTTAGGTTAGGTTAGGCTCAAATTTAACCAGGAGACTCCAAATTTTGTTTTCTCACATAAACTTGATCCTAAATCACTCTAATCCACGATAGGTTACAGTACCTGCAATTTGGGGAGGTTAGGTTAGGTTACGTTGGTTAGGTTACGTTAGGTTAGGTTAGGCTCAAATTTAACCAGGAGACTCCAAATTTCGTTTTCTCACATAAACTTGATCCTAAATCACTCTAATCCACGATAGGTTACAGTACCTGCAATTTGGGGAGGTTAGGTTAGGTTACGTTGGTTAGGTTAGGTTAGGTTAGGTTAGGTTTGGTTTGGCTCAATTTTATGCAGGAGACTCCAAATTTCGTTTTCTCACATAAATTGATGTAAATCACTCTAATCCACGATAGGTTACAGTACCTGCAATTTGGGGAGGTTAGGTTAGGTTACGTTGGTTAGGTTAGGTTAGGTTAGGGGGGTTTGGTTAGGTTAGGCTCAAATTTTAAACCCGGAACTCCAAATTTCGTTTTCTTACTAAATTGATCTAAATCACTCTAATCCACGATAGGTTAAGTACCTGCAATTTGGGGAGGTTAGGTTAGGTTAGTTGGTTAGGTTAGGTTAGGTTAGGTTATGCTCAAATTTAAACCCGGGGATCCAAATTTCGTTTTCTCACATAAACTTATCGTAAATCACTCTAATCCACGATAGGTTACAGTACCTGCAATTTGGGGAGGTTAGGTTAGGTTACGTTGGTTAGGTTAGGTTAGGTTAGGTTAGGTTAGGCTCAAATT
>NW_027214350.1:2500-3793 GCF_042767895.1 Penaeus vannamei | reverse complement strand
CATATATATATACATACATATATATATACATACATATATATATACATACATATATATACATACATATATATATCCATACATATATATATACATACATATATATATACATACATATATATATACATACATATATATATACATACATATATATATCCATACATATATATATACATATATATATATACATACATATATATACATACATATATATATACATACATATATATATATACATACATATATATATACATACATATATATATACATACATATATATATACATACATATATATATACATATATATATGCATATATATATGCATATATATATATATATATATATATATATATATATATATATATGCATATATACATATATATATATGCATATATACATATATATATATATATATGCATATATACATATATATATATATATATGCATATATACATATATATATATATATATACATATATATATATGCATATATACATATATATATATGCATATATACATATATATATATGCATATATACATATATATATATATGCATATATACATATATATATATATATATATATATATATATATATATATATATATATATATATGCATATATACATATATATATATATGCATATATACATATATATATATGCATATATACATATATATATATATATATATATATATATATATATATATATATATGCATATATACATATATATATATGCATATATACATATATATATATGCAAATATACACATATATATATATATATATATATATATATATATATATATATATATATATATATATATGCATATATACATATATATATATATGCATATATACATATATATATATATATATATGCATATATACATATATATATATATATGCATATATACATATATATATATATATATATATATATATATATATATATATACATATATATATGCATATATATATATATATGCATATATACATATATATATGCATATATACATATATATATATATGCATATATACATATATATATATATATATATATATATATATATATATATATATATATATATATATATGCATATATACATATATATATATGCATATATACATATACATATATATATATATGCATATATACATATATACATATACATATACATATATACATATATATATTTTTATACGCATATATACATATATATATTTTTATATGCATATATACATATATATATATATATGCATATATACATATATATATATACATATATATATGC
>NW_027214349.1:0-3790 GCF_042767895.1 Penaeus vannamei | reverse complement strand
TGTTAGTACGTTAGGTTAGGTAGTGGTTAGGTTAGGCTAGATTGGTTAGGTTTAGTAGTGTTGATGTTAATCAATTAACCAGAGGTTCAAATCAATTTCGGGAGGTTAATTGGTTAGTTGGTTAGGTTAGGTTAGGTTAGGTTAGGTAGGTTAGGTAAGTTTCCGGAGACTCAAATTGTTTTCTAAATTATCGTAAGTAGTTCCACGATAGGTTACAGTCCGAAATTTGGGGAGGTTAGGTTGGTTACTTGGTTAGGTTAGGTTAGGTTAGGTTAGGTTAGTTAGGCTAAATTTAGGCTCCAAATTTCGGTTTGCTAATAAATTGAGTAAAATCTAATCCACATAGGTTAGTGCCTCAATTTGGGAGGTTAGGTTAGGTGACGTTAGTTAGGTTCGGTTGGTTAGGTTAGGTTAGGTTAAGTTAGTTGGAATTTAGGCTCAAAGTTTTTTTTTACATAAACTTGAGTAATTCTACCCATAGTTACAGTACCTCAATTTGGAGTTGTTAGGTTACGTTGGTTTGGTTAGGTTAGGTTAGGTTAGGTTAGGTTGTCAAATTTAACAGGAGCTCCAAATTTCGTTGGTTTCTCACATAAACTTGATTAAATCACTTTAATCCACGAGTTGTTGCAAATTTGAGGAGGTTAGGTTGGTTACGTTGGTTAGGTTAGGTTGGTTAGTTGGTTTAACAGGCTTCAAATTTCGTTTTTACATAACTGTTGTAAATACTTAGCTCAAGTTACAGTACCTCAATTTGGAGTCGTTAGGTTAGTTGTTAGGTTAGGTTAGGTTAGGTTAGGTTAGGTTGGCTCAAATTTGGACAGGAGCTCAAATTTCGTTCACATAAACTTAGTAAATATCTACCCAAGTTACGTAGTCACTTGAATTTGAGCAGGTTGTAGGTTACGTTGGTTAGGTAGGTTAGGTTAGGTTAGTAGGTTAGGCTAGGTTACGGACCAATTTGGTTTTTCAATAAGTTAGTTCGTAATAATTAATCCAGATAGGTTACGTCCTCAATTTGGAGGTTGGTTAGGTTACGTTTGGTTATAGGTTAGGTTGGTTAGGTAAATTAACCAGGGATCAAGGTTCGTTTATTCTAATTGTTAGGTTACTTAATGGCACGAAAGTTAAGTCCTAAATTTGGGGAGGTTAGGTTAGGTTACGTTGTTATTAGGTTGATTAGGTTAGGTTGGTTAGGTTAGGTTAGGTAAATTTAATCAGGAGTAAATTTCGTTTTGTAACTTAGTAATCATTAACCAGATGGTTCAGTTGCAATTTAGGTAGGTTAGCGTTACGTTGGTTAGGTTAGGTTGGTTAGGTTAGGTTAGGTTAGGTAATACTCCAATTTGTTTGTTAAATTATTAAGTTTAATCCCGTTAGGTTCAGTACCTTCCAATTTGGGAGGTTAGGTTAGGTTACGTTGGTTTAGGTTGGTTATTAGGTTAGGTTAGGTTAGTTAGTTGGCTAAATTGTTTCTAATAAAGTTTCGTAATCTACTTAACCCGATAGGTTAAGTTCTGCAATTTGGGAGGTTAAGTTGGTTACGTTGGTCATAGGTTAGGTATGGTTAGTTAGGTTAGGTTAGGTACTCAATTAAAGGTTTTTAGGTAAACTTGTTAAATCACTTAATCCACGTAGGTAGTTTCTCAATTTGGGGAGGTTAGGTTAGTTCGTTGGTTGATAATGGTTAGGTTAGGTTAGGTTAGGTCAGATTTAACCAGGTTGTTTTGCTATAGTTAGGTAATCATAATTAGTTAAGTACTGCAATTTGGGGAGTTGGTAGGTTAGTTGGTTGGTTGTGGTAGGTTAGGTTGGTTGGGAATTAACCGAGATCCAAGTTGTTTTTTTTTAGTATTATCAGGTAGGTTAAGTACTAAGTTTGGGGTAGGTTAGGTTAGTATTGTTAGTTAGTTAGGTTAGGTTAGTTGGTAGGCTCAAAATTAACCAAGTCCAAATTTGTTTGTTACTAACTTAGTAAATATTAATAGTAGGTTAAGTACCGAATTTGGGAGGTTAGTTAGTTATTGTTCGGTTCGTTAGTTAGGTTAGGTTAGGTTAGGTTATTTACCAGGACCAAATTGTTTTTATAAACTTGTTAATTACTTATCAGTAGTTACAGTACTCAATTTGGGGGTTAGGTTAGGTTAGTTGGTTTGGTTGGTAGTAGTTAGGTTAGGTTAGTCAAAGTAACAGGAACTCCAAATTTGTTGTGTTAAACTTGTGTAAATCATTAACCAGTAGGTTAAGTGCAATTTGGGGGGTTAGGTTGGTTATTTTGGTTTTGTTAGGTTAGGTTAGGTTGTAAATTTAACCAGGAGTCCAAATTTCGTTTTTAAATTGTCGTAAATATTACGTAGGTTAGTACCGAATTTAGGAGGTTAGGTTGGTTAGTTGGTTAGTTGGTTCGTTAGTTAGGTTAGGTTAGTTAGGTTGCTCAAATTTAACCAGGAGATCAAATTTGTTTTCAATTAAGTTGTCTAAATCTCTAATCAGTAGGTTAAGTACTGAATTTGGGAGGTATTAGTTCGTTTATTGGTAGTCAAATTTAACCAGGAGACTCCAAATTTCGTTTTCTCACATAAACTTGATCGTAAATCACTCTAATCCACGATAGGTTACAGTACCTGCAATTTGGGGAGGTTAGGTTAGGTTACGTTGGTTAGGTTAGGTTCGGTTAGGTTAGGTTAGGTTAGGCTCAAATTTAACCAGGAGACTCCAAATTTCGTTTTCTCACATAAACTTGATCGTAAATCACTCTAATCCACGATAGGTTACAGTACCTGCAATTTGGGGAGGTTAGGTTAGGTTACGTTGGTTAGGTTAGGTTAGGTTAGGTTAGGATAGGTTAGGCTCAAATTTAACCAGGAGACTCCAAATTTCGTTTTCTCACATAAACTTGATCGTAAATCACTCTAATCCACGATAGGTTACAGTACCTGCAATTTGGGGAGGTTAGGTTAGGTTACGTTGGTTAGGTTAGGTTAGGTTAGGTTAGGTTAGGTTAGGCTCAAATTTAACCAGGACACTCCAAATTTCGTTTTCTCACATAAACTTGATCGTAAATCACTCTAATCCACGATAGGTTACAGTACCTGCAATTTGGGGAGGTTAGGTTAGGTTACGTTGGTTAGGTTCGGTTCGGTTAGGTTAGGTTAGGTTAGGTTAGGTTAGGCTCAAATTTAACTAGGAGACTCCAAATTTCGTTTTCTGACATAAACTTGATCGTAAATCACTCTAATCCACGATAGGTTACAGTACCTGCAATTTGGGGAGGTTAGGTTAGGTTACGTTGGTTTGGTTAGGTTAGGTTAGGTTAGGTTAGGTTAGGCTCAAATTTAACCAGGAGACTCCAAATTTCGTTTTCTCACATAAACTTGATCGTAAATCACTTTAATCCACGATAGGTTACAGTACCTGCAATTTGAGGAGGTTAGGTTAGGTTACGTTGGTTAGGTTAGGTTAGGTTAGGTTAGGTTAGGTTAGGCTCAAATTTAACCAGGAGACTCCAAATTTCGTTTTCTCACATAAACTTGATCGTAAATCACTTTAATCCACGATAGGTTACAGTACCTGCAATTTGAGGAGGTTAGGTTAGGTTACGTTGGTTAGGTTCGGTTCGGTTAGGTTAGGTTAGGTTAGGTTAGGTTAGGCTCAAATTTAACCAGGAGACTCCAAATTTCGTTTTCTCACATAAACTTGATCGTAAATCACTTTAATCCACGATAGGTTACAGTACCTGCAATTTGGGGGAGGTTAGGTTAGGTTACGTTGGTTAGGTTGGTTCGGTTAG
>NW_027214345.1:0-3784 GCF_042767895.1 Penaeus vannamei | reverse complement strand
AACCAACGTAACCTAACCTAACCTCCCTAAATTGCAGGTACTGTAACCTATCGTGGATTAGAGTGATTTACGATCAAGTTTATTTGAGAAAACGAAATTTGGAGTCTCCTGGTTAAATTTGAGCCTAACCTAACCTAACCTAACCTAACCGAACCGAACCGAACCTAACCAACGTAACCTAACCTAACCTCCCCAAATTGCAGGTACTGTAACCTATCGTGGATTAGAGTGATTTACGATCAAGTTTATGTAAGAAAATAAAATTTTGAGTCTCCTGGTTAAATTTGAGCCTAACCTAACATAACCTAACCTAACCTAACCAACGTAACCTAACCTAACCTCCCCAAATTGCAGGTACTGTAACCTATCGTGGATTAGAGTGATTTACGATCAAGTTTATGTGAGAAAACGAAATTTTGAGTCTCCTGGTTAAATTTGAGCCTAACCTAACCTATCCTAACCTAACCTAACCGAACCGAACTTATTCAACGTAACCTAACCTAACCTCCCCAAATTGCAGGTACTGTAACCTATCGTGGATTAGAGTGATTTACGATCAAGTTTATGTGAGAAAACGAAATTTGGAGTCTTCTGGTTAAATTTGAGCCTAACCTAACCTAACTAACTAACAACGAACTAACCTCCTCTAAATTGAGGACGTAACCTATCCTGGATTAAATTTACGACAACCTTAGTACCAAACCAACCTACTCCTGTAAATTGAGCCTAACCTAACCTCCTAACTAACTAACCGAACCGAACCTATTAAGTAACCAACTAACCTCCCCTAATTGAGGTACTGTAACCTATCCTGGATTAATATTTACCATCAACCTAACCTAAAAACAAATTAACCTATCCTGGTTAAATTTGAGCCTAACCAACTAGTAACCAACGTAACTAACTGACTCCCCAAATTTAGGTACGTAACCTATCCTGGATTAGAATTTAGATCAACTAACCTACCAAACAAATTTAGCTCCAGGTAACTTAACCTAACCTAACTACTACTAACCTACGTAACAACGAACTAACCTAACCTCCCCAAATTGAGTACGTAACCTACGTAATTAGAATTTACCTCAAGTTATGAAAAACAAATTTGAGCTCCTGTTAAATTTGAGCTAACCTACTAACCTATCTAAGCAAGTAACTACGAACTCCCCAAGTTCAGGTATGTAACCTACTGATTAATATTTACATAATTTATAGAAACAAATTACTCCGAAATTGAGCCTAACCTACCTAACTAACTAACATAACTAACAAAACCAACTAACCTCCCCAAATTGAGGTACTTAACCTACTGATTAATGATTTACGATAATTAGTAAACAAATTACTCCGAAATTGAGCCTACTAACCTAACCTAATTACTAACTAACCAAGTAACTAAAACCCAAATTGAGGTCTGTAAATTGGTTAATATTTAATCAATTTATAGAAACGAAATTTATCTCCTGGTTAAATTACCTAACCTACCTAACCTAACCTAACCTAACCGAACGACTACAACGTAACTAACTAACCCAAATTGGTCTGTAACATTGGTTAAATACATCAATTTATAGAAAACAAATTTATCCGTAAATTTCACCTAACCTACCATCCAACCTAACCTAACCGAAGAACTATCAAGTAACTAACAACCCCAAATTGAGTCTGTAACTTTGATTAATATTTACATCAAGTTTATAGAAAACGAAATTACTCCTGTAAATTGAGCCTAACCTACCTAACTAACCAATAACCAACTACTCCAAAAGGATTAACTTCTGGTTAATATTTACATCAATTTATTAGAAAACGAAATTTACTCCTGTAAATTGAGCTAACCTAACCTAACTACCTAACTAACCTAACCAACGTAACCTAACTAACCCAAATTGAGTACGTAACCTATCTGGTTAAATTTACTAATTTATAAAAACAAATTTGATCCGGTAAATTACCTAACCTACCAACTAACTAACCTAACCTAACAAGTAACTAACTATCCCAAATTGAGGAGAAACTATCTGGTTAAATGATTACTAATTTATAAAACAAATTACCCTGTAATTTACCTAACCTACCTAACTAACCTAACCTACCTACAAGTACTAACAATCCCCAATTGAGGATTACTATCTGGTTAAATTTAGCAATTTATTAAAAACGAAATTTATACCTGTAAATTACCTAACCTAACCTAACTAACTACCTAACCTAACCAAATAACTAACTAACTCCAATTCAGGAAAAAACTTTGGAGTCTCCTGGTAATTTCGAGCCAACCTAACCTAACCGAACCATTTGGACTCCGTAAATAACCAACTAACCTACTACCTACCCAAATTGCAGGTACTGTAACCAATTGGATTAGAGATTTACGGTCAAGTTCTAGAGAAAACGAAATTTGGAGTCTCCGGTTAATTTAGCCTAACCTAACCTAACCTAACCTACCTAAATAACCAACGTAACCTAACCTAACCCCCCAAATTGCAGGTACTGAACCTATCGTGGTAGAGTGATTTACGATCAAATTTAGGAAAAGAAATTTGGAGTCTCCTGGTTAATTTGAAGCCTAACCAACCTAACTAACCTCCTAAATGACCTAACCAACCTAACCTAACCTAACCTACCAATTGCGTACTTAACCTATCTCCAAGAGTATTGACATTTATGGAGAAAACGATTTGATCTTGTTAAATTGAAATCGACCTCCGTAACTACCCAACCTAACCTAACCTAACCTAACCTAACCTAACCAACCTAACAACGTAACCTAACCTAACCTCCCCCAAATTGCAGGTACTGTAACCTATCGTGGATTAGAGTGATTTACGATCAAGTTTATGTGAGAAAACGAAATTTGGAGTCTCCTGGTTAAATTTGAGCCTAACCTAACCTAACCTAACCTAACCTAACCTAACCAACGTAACCTAACCTAACCTCCCCAAATTGCAGGTACTGTAACCTATCGTGGATTAGAGTGATTTACGATCAAGTTTATGTGAGAAAACGAAATTTGGAGTCTCCTGGTTAAATTTGAGCCTAACCTAACCTAACCTAACCTAACCTAACCTAACCAACGTAACCTAACCTAACCTCCCCAAATTGCAGGTACTGTAACCTATCGTGGATTAGAGTGATTTACGATCAAGTTTATGTGAGAAAACGAAATTTGGAGTCTCCTGGTTAAATTTGAGCCTAACCTAACCTAACCTAACCTAACCTAACCGAACCAAACCTAACCAACGTAACCTAACCTAACCTCCCCCAAATTGCAGGTACTGTAACCTATCGTGGATTAGAGTGATTTACGATCAAGTTTATGTGAGAAAACGAAATTTGGAGTCTCCTGGTTAAATTTGAGCCTAACCTAACCTAACCTAACCTAACCTAACCTAACCAACGTAAACTAACCTAACCTCCCCAAATTGCAGGTACTGTAACCTATCGTGGATTAGAGTGATTTACGATCAAGTTTATGTGAGAAAACGAAATTTGGAGTCTCCTGGTTAAATTTGAGCCTAACCTAACATAACATAACCTTACCTAACCTAACCAACGTAACCTAACCTAACCTCCCCAAATTGCAGGTACTGTAACCTATCGTGGATTAGAGTGATTTACAATCAAGTTTATGTGAGAAAACGAAATTTGGAGTCTCCTGGTTAAATTTGAGCCTAACCTAACCTAACCTAACCTAACCTAACCGAACCGAACCTAACCAACGTAACCTAACCTAACCTCCCCAAATTGCAGGTACTGTAACCTATCGTGGATTAGAGTGATTTAC
>NW_027214339.1:0-3766 GCF_042767895.1 Penaeus vannamei | reverse complement strand
TAATACCTCTTTTAAAATCTTAAATAAACATATCTTTTTAATTTAAAATTTTTTTTTCATTATTTTAAAAGTTAATTTTAAATTGGAAAAAAATTACAATTTTAATTTATTTTCAAAAATAGGGTTAAAATTTCTTTCATTTTTTTTATCTTTTTGGTTTTTTTAAATTGGATTTTTATTTTAAAATTTTCTTTTTTTATTAAAGGAAAATTTAATTTTTTATTTTTAATTTTATCATTTTTTATTCCCCTTACCTATGCTTATTATATCTAATATTATTTATTATAAATTTATATATAATTTTTGGGGTTTTTGTAAGATATATAATTTTTAAAAAAAAAGGTTTTATATTTTTAAAACTCTTTTTAAATTTTGCCTTTTTTTATTTTTGTTTTTTTTTTAGTTTTTCATTTTAGTACATAAAAAATTATCATATTATTTCTTTTTAAACATTTTTATATTATGTCATTATTTTAATAAATTTTTTTAAAAAATTATTTAAAAACACAAAAAATTAATTCATTTTCCCTTTATTTAATTTTTTTAAAAATGGGAAAAAGGGGTTTTGAAATTCAACTAAAGGTTATTTTAAATTCGTTTTTTAAAAAATTTTAATTTTTCTTTTAAGATTTTTTTATTATTAGAAAATCATTAAATATTTTACTTTGTATTATTTTAAAAAAGGAAATCATATTATATTTCATTTTTATTACTTTTAATATTGTCCCAATTTCCCCATAATTATTTTGCTTTTTTCCCTTTTATTTTATAAAAAAAATAATAATTAAGAAAAAATAAAAATATTAATATTCAAATCGAAAATTTTTTTTTTCAAAATAAAATTTTAAAATTTGGTTTTTGATTTTTAAATTTTTTTTATTTTATTTTTTCTTTTTTAAAAATTTATATATAATTATATTATATTATTTCATATTATTATTATTTATTACGCAATTTTCATTTTTATTATAAAATATATAATTACATTTTTTAAATTATTTTCTCTTTAAATTTTTAAAAAAGTTTTTTTTTAATAAAAATTTTTAAAATTTTTTCCCCTTTAAAAAGGGGTTTTTTTAAAATTTTATTGGTTTTAATTTATTTTATTATTCTTACATTTTTTTTAATTTAAAATCAAAAAAGGGGATTGTCATTATTAATAATCAAACATTATTTATTATTTATAAATTATGTTAATTTTTCCCAAAATTTTTAAATTTCAAATTTTCAATATTGTTTTATTATTTAAATAAAAAAAATGTAATTAAGAATTATTTAAAAAATTTTAATCACTTAAACCGAAACTTGATCTTTCAAATTTTAAATTTTTAATTTTTTTTTCCTTTTTTTTTTAATTTTACATTTTTCATTATTAAATTTTTATAAAATTTTAACCCCCCCCCCCCCCCCCCAAAAAAAAAAAAAAAAAAAAAAAAAAAAAAAAAAAAAAAAAGGTTTAAAACAATAATAATTAAATTACTTCTTTTTTTTACATTATTATTATTATTAGGAAAATCATGAATAGTGTTGATTATGTTATTGCATTATTAGGAATCACATTATAATATATAAAATTTTTTTATTAATTCCCCAAATTTTCTATAATTATCATTATTATCTATTATTGTCTATGATGGTTATATAAATATCAAATTAGATTCTTAATATATAATCATCCTTTAAACTTAAAAAAGGGGTTTCGACTTATCTAAAAAGGTTAACGGATTCGCCGTTTTTTTAAGATTTTCTCTTTTAGCCTTTCTCATTAAGTGGCTTTAATGATAATCATATCATTATTGCTATCTATATTTATCATACGTCATTTCCTAATCCCCTTGATATAGTCATTAATAACATAATTTATTAAATTATGCAATTTTTCTATTCTCTAATTATCATTATTATCTACATTTCATCAATTGGTTATATCAAATCAGATAATTGAAAATATTATAATTATAATATCTTAAACTCGGGGTTTCGACTGCTTCCAAAGGGGTATTTCTGATTTGGTTTTCGACTTTGGGATTTTCAACTTTTAGCCTTTTCTCATTATAATGGGCTTTATAATAATCATCATTTTGTCATATCATAATCATTATTATATTACTGTCATTATCGCCCTAATCACCCTTAATATAGTCATTATAATAATCATCAACTTAATTATTAATGTCATTTTCATCATTAACATTATTTTAATAATGATAATGACAATAATGATAATTCTGGAAATAATAACAACAATAATAAGGATTATAATAACAATAATTTCCTGTTATAATTACTTCTATTATTATTTCCGATACAATTGTCGTAATTATTATTAGGTAAATCATTAGAATATGTGATTATTATATTATTGCAATTATTAGGCAAATCATCATTATAATTATCATTATCATAATTATTGTCCTAATTACTCTCATAAATATCATTATTATCGTCATGATTGATGGGGTTATCATCAAAATCATGATAATTAGCAGAATTATTGCTAAGATCATCATAATCATCCTTTAAACTCGAAAAAGGGGGGTTTTCGACTCATCTCTCCAAAGGCTGTATTTCGCTAGATTTCGCCGGTTTTTCGACTTTTGAGATTTTTCTACTTTTATCCTTTTTCTCATTATAGATGGGCTTTATAATGATAATTATCATCATTATTGTCATTATTATCATCATTATTATCATTACTATCGCCCTCATCACCCTTGATATAGTCATAATAATCATCATCTTAATTATTAATGTCATTTTCATCATTATAATTATTTTAATAATGATAAGAAATAATATAATTTGGATATAATAACAACATTAATAAGGGTTATAATAACAATAATACCGTGTTATAATTACTTCTATTATTATTTCTGTTATCATTGTCTTATTATTATTGGAAAATCATTAGAATAGTGTTGATTATTCTATTATTGCAATTATTAGGCAAATCATTATAATTATTATTGTATAATTATGGGTCATAATTATTGTCCTAATTGCTTCTCATAATTATCATTATTATCGTCATTATTTGTCATTATTGATGGGATTATCATAAAAAATCATCATAATTAAACAGAATTATTGCTAAGATCATCCTAATCATCCTTTAAACTCGAAAAAAGGGGTTTCAACTCATCTCAAAAAGGCAGAATTTCCCAATTTGCCGGTTTTTAGACCTTTTGATATTTTTTACTTTTAGCCTTTTTTTCATTATAGATGGGCTTTATAATGATAATTATCATTATTGTCATTATCATCATTATTATCATTACTATCATTATCGCCCAATCAACCCTTGATATAGTCATTATAATAATTTATCATCTTAAATTTTTAATGTATTTTCATCATTATAATTATTTTAATAATGATAATGACACTAATGATAATTCTGGTAATAATAACAACAATAATAAGGTTATAAATTTAAAAATAGCCTGTTATAATTACTCTTTATTATTTCTGTTATCATTGTCGTTATTATTATTAGGAAAATCTTAGAATAGTGTTGATTATTGCTATTATTGCAATTATTAGGCAAATCATTATGTTATTATTTTATAATTATCATAATTATTGTCCTAATTTTATAATTATCATTATTATCGTCATTATTTATCATTGATTCGGTTATCATCAAAATCATGATAATTAAACAGAATTGTTGCTAAGATCATCATAATCATCCAAACAGGAAAATGAGGGGTTTTGACTCATCTCTCCAAGGCTATAATTCGCTAGATTTCTTTTTATTTTT
>NW_027214310.1:0-3671 GCF_042767895.1 Penaeus vannamei | reverse complement strand
TTAGAGTGATTTACGATCAAGTTTTTGTGAGAAAACGAAAATTTTGGGGTCTCCTGGTTAAATTTGAGCCTAACCTAACCCAACCTAACCAACCTAACCTAACCCAAAGTAACCTAACCTAACCTCCCCCCAAAATTTCAGGTACTGTAACCTATCGTGGATTAGAGTGATTTACGATCAAGTTTATGTGAGAAAACGAAATTTGGAGTCTCCTGGTTAAATTTGAGCCTAACCTAACCTAACCTAACCTAACCCCTAACCAACGTAACCTAACCTAACCTCCCCAAATTGCAGGTACTGTAACCTATCGTGGATTAGAGTGATTTACGATCAAGTTTATGTGAGAAAACGAAATTTGGAGTCTCCTGGTTAAATTTGAGGGCCCAACCTAAAACCCAACCTAACCTAACCTAACCTAACCAACGTAACCTAACCTAACCTCCCCAAATTGCAGGTACTGTAACCTATCGTGGATTAGAAATGATTTACGATCAAGTTTATGTGAGAAAACGAAATTTGGAGTCTCCCGGTTAAATTTGAGCCCCCAACTCTAACCTAACCCCAACCTAAAAACCAACCTAACCAACGTAACCTAACCTAACCTCCCCAAATTGCAGGTACTGTAACCTATCGTGGATTAGAGTGATTTACGATCAAGTTTATGTGAGAAAACGAAATTTGGAGTCTCCTGGTTAAATTTGGGGGCCTAACCTAACCTAACCTAACCTAACCTAACCTAACCAACGTAACCTAACCTAACCTCCCCAAATTGCAGGTACTGTAACCTATCGTGGATTAGAGTGATTTACGATCAAGTTTTTGTGAGGGAAAAAGAAATTTGGAGTCTCCTGGTTAAATTTGAGCCTAACCTAACCTAACCTTTAAACCAACCTAACCAACCAACGTAACCTAACCTAACCTCCCCAAATTGCAGGTACTGTAACCTATCGTGGATTAGAGTGATTTACGATCAAGTTTATTTGAGAAAACAAATTTGGAGTCTCCCGGTTTAAAATTTAAGCCTAACCTAACCTAACCTAACCTAACCTAACCAACGTAACCTAACCTAACCTCCCCAAATTGCAGGTACTTTTAAAACCCATCGTGGATTAGATTTATTTACGATCAAGTTTTTGGAGAAAACGAAATTTGGAGTCTCCTGGTTAAATTTGAGCCTAAACCCAACCTTAAACCCAACCAACCTAACCTAACCAACGTAACCTAACCTAACCTCCCCAAATTGCAGGTACTGTAACCTATCGTGGATTAGAGTGATTTACGATCAAGTTTATTTGAGAAAACAAATTTGGAGTCTCCCGGTTAAATTTGAGCCCCTAACCCCAACCCAACCTAACCTAACCTAACCCAAAGTAACCTAACCTAACCTCCCCCAAAAAGCAGGTACTGTAACCTATCGTGGATTAGATTTATTTACGATCAAGTTTATGTGAGAAAACGAAATTTTGGGGTCTCCTGGTTTAAAATTTTAGCCTAACCTAACCTAACCTAACCTAACCTAACCTAACCAACGTAACCTAACCTAACCTCCCCAAATTGCAGGTACTGTAACCTATCGTGGATTAGGGGTGATTTACGATCAAGTTTATGTGAGAAAACGAAATTTGGAGTCTCCTTTGGGTTTAAAATTTTAGCCTAACCTAACCTAACCCAACCTAACCTAACCTAACCAAAGTAACCTAACCTAACCTCCCCAAATTGCAGGTACTGTAACCAACGTGGATTAGAGTGATTTACGATCAAGTTGGATTTTGAGTGATTTACGATCAAGTTTATGTGAGAAAACGAAATTTGGAGTCTCCTGGTTAAATTTGAGCCTAACCTAACCTAACCTAACCTAACCTAACCTAACCAACGTAACCTAACCTAACCTCCCCAAAAATTTCAGGTTTCTGTAACCTATCGTGGATTAGAGTGATTTACGATCAAGTTTATGTGAGAAAACGAAATTTGGAGTCTCCTGGTTAAATTTGAGGCCCAACCCAACCCAACCTAACCTAACCTAACCTAACCAACGTAACCTAACCTAACCTCCCCAAATTGCAGGTACTGTAACCTATCGTGGATTAGAGTGATTTACGATCAAGTTTATGTGAGAAAACGAAATTTGGAGTCTCCTGGTTAAATTTGAGCCTAACCTAACCTAACCTAACCTAACCTAACCTAACCAACGTAACCTAACCTAACCTCCCCAAATTGCAGGTACTGTAACCTATCGTGGATTAGAGTGATTTACGATCAAGTTTATTGAGAAAACGAAATTTGGAAATCTCCTGGTTAAATTTGAGCCTAACCTAACCTAAACCCAACCTAACCTAACCCAACCCCAAAGTAACCTAACCTAACCTCCCCAAATTGCAGGTACTGTAACCTATCGTGGATTAGAGTGATTTACGATCAAGTTTAGTGAGAAAACGAAATTTGGAGTCTCCTGGTTAAATTTGAGCCTAACCCCAACCTAACCTAACCTAACCTAACCTAACCAACGTAACCTAACCTAACCTCCCCAAATTGCAGGTACTGTAACCTATCGTGGGTTAGAGTGATTTACGATCAAGTTTATGTGAGGGAAAAAGAAATTTGGAGTCTCCTGGTTAAATTTGAGCCTAACCTAACCTAACCTAACCTAACCTAAAAAACCCAACCAACGTAACCTAACCTAACCTCCCCCAAATTGCAGGTACTGTAACCTATCGTGGATTAGAGTGATTTACGATCAAGTTTATGTGAGAAAAAGAAATTTGGAGGGCTCCTGGTTAAATTTGAGCCTAACCTAACCTAACCTAACCGAACCTAACCTAAAACCAAAAGTAACCTAACCTAACCTCCCCAAATTGCAGGTACTGTAACCTATCGTGGATTAAAGTGTTTACGATCAAGTTTATGTGAGAAAACGAAATTTGGAGTCTCCTGGTTAAATTTGAGCCTAACCTAACCTAACCTAACCTAACCTAAAAACCCAAAGTAACCTAACCTAACCTCCCCAAATTGCAGGTACTGTAACCTATCGTGGATTAGAGTGATTTACGATCAAGTTTATGTGAGAAAACGAAATTTGGAGTCTCCTGGTTAAATTTTAGCCTAACCCCAACCTAACCTAACCTAACCTAACCTAACCAACGTAACCTAACCTAACCTCCCCAAATTGCAGGTACTGTAACCTATCGTGGATTAGAGTGATTTACGATCAAGTTTATGTGAGAAAACGAAATTTGGAGTCTCCTGGTTAAATTTGAGCCTAACCTTTAAACCCAACCTAACCTAACCTAACCTAACCAACGTAACCTAACCTAACCTCCCCAAATTGCAGGTACTGTAACCTATCGTGGATTAGAGTGATTTACGATCAAGTTTATGTGAGAAAAAGAAATTTTGGGGTCTCCTGGTTAAATTTGAGCCGGCCCAACCTAACCTAACCCAACCTA
Source organism: Penaeus vannamei (assembly GCF_042767895.1). Lineage (NCBI taxonomy): Eukaryota > Metazoa > Arthropoda > Malacostraca > Decapoda > Penaeidae > Penaeus > Penaeus vannamei. The sequence goes on along the minus strand of NW_027214310.1, from coordinate 228 downwards.
ACCTAACCTAACCCAAAGTAACCTAACCCAACCTCCCCAAATTGCAGGTACTGTAACCTATCGTGGGTTAGAGTGATTTACGATCAAGTTTATGTGAGAAAACGAAATTTTGGGGTCTCCTGGTTAAATTTGAGCCTAACCTAACCTAACTTTAAACCAACCTAACCTAACCAACGTAACCTAACCTAACCTCCCCAAATTGCAGGTACTGTAACCTATCGTGGATTA
>NW_027214299.1:0-3651 GCF_042767895.1 Penaeus vannamei | reverse complement strand
CTTATTTATCCCTTTCTTTCATGCTTTCTTCTCTTTCTCCTTTCCTTACCCACTGTAATTTCTTCCTTTTCCTCTTTTATATTTTCTCTCTTCGTCCTCTTCCTTCTTTCCTTTCTAGTTCTGCTTCCCCTTCTTCCATTTATTTCATCTCTTTCCCTCTCTCCTGTCCCTCTTCTTCCCTCTGTCTCTTGCTCTTTTCCCTCTCTTCTTATTATTCTCCTTCTCACTTCTTATCCTATCACTTCCCCTCTCCTATCCCTGTTCTTCTATCCCTCTCTCCCTCTCTCTTCTCTCCCTTTCCTTCTTTTTTCCTAATCCTAACAACCTTTCCTCCTCTCTCGCTCTCCCTTTCTCTTTCTCATCTCTTCCATTTTCTCTGTCTTCGCTTATTCTTTTTCTCCCTAATAACACATACTTTCTCCCTCCTTTTTCCCTCCTTCAGTTCTTCATCTTCATCTCCTTTTCCTTTTCAACTATCACCCATTTGTTCCCCCCCCACTCCATCAGTCTCTCCCCCCTCCCTTTTCTGTTTCCTTCACCCCTATCTCCCATTCTCAACGCCTCATACACATCTACATACAAACATGAGTAGTGGTATATCTTTTGAATAATTCTTCCTTTGCTGTACGTGTACATGAGTCTGTGCACGAGTAAGTACGAAATCGTGATTTGAAAAGAAAAGGAGGAAAACGAAGAGTATTTCCTCCTCTCAATCTGGTTGCCGACGCAAGTGCAACCGAGGAATCAACCCAAGCGTCTCTTCCCTCGCAGGTTGCCGGCCCCTGCACGAGGCAGCCGGGGGAGGCCTCAGAGAGGTGGTGGAGGCGCTCATCAAGGGGGGCGCTGACCCCAACGCCAAGGATGGAGGAGGTAAGGCGGAGGGGAACCGAGGACGGTGCTCGGCGACAGGCCCGTCCTCACTGTGGCATTATATATTGTTATTTTTATTATCTTATTATTTTTGTTAATAATGCTATTGTTGTGTTTGTTGGTATTATGATTGTGATCATTATATGTTTATTTAACATTTGTTTTTGCATTTGATATTACTCCTGTTATCATTACCATTATTCATCGTCATCATTATGGTGGTGATGATGAGGAAGAATGTCGTTGGTGTTACTAAAGGTTCTGTTTATAGTTTAAAATTTATAGATCTTGGTTTTGGATTCCTCTCTCTCCTTTCTGTTTCTCTCCTTTCTCTCCTCTTCCTCCTCTCCCTCCTTTCTGTTTCTCTCCTTTCTCTCCTCTTCCTCCTCTCTCACCTTTCTGTTTCTCTCCTTTCTCTCCTCTTCCTCCTCTCCCTCCTTTCTGTTTCTCTCCTTTCTCTCCTGTTCCTCCTCTCCCCCCTTTCTGTTTCTCTCCTTTCTCTCCTCTTCCTCCTTTCTGTTTCTCTCCTTTCTCTCCTCTTCCTCCTCTCCCTCCTTTCTGTTTCTCTCCTTTCTCTCCTCTTCCTCCTCTCCCTCCTTTCTGTTTCTCTCCTTTCTCTCCTCTTCCTCCCCTCCCTCCTTTCTGTTTCTCTCCTTTCTCTCCTGTTCCTCCTCTCCCTTCTTTCTGTTTCTCTCCTTTCCCTCCTCTCCCTCCTTTCTGTTTCTCTCCTTTCTCTCCTGTTCCTCCTCTCCCTCCTTTCTGTTTCTCTCCTTTCTCTCCTGTTCCTCCTCTCCCTCCTTTCTGTTTTCTCCTTTCTCTCCCCTTCCTCCTCTCCCTCCTTTCTGTTTCTCTCCTTTCTCTCCTGTTCCTCCTCTCCCTCCTTTCTTTTTCTCTCCTTTCTCTCCTCTTCCTCCTCTCCCTCTTTTCTGTTTCTCTCCTTTCTCTCCTCTTCCTCCTCTCCCTCCTTTCTGTTTCTCTCCTTTCTCTCCTCTTCCTCCTCTCCCTCCTTTCTGTTTCTCCTTTCTCTCCTCTTCTTCCTCTCCCTCCTTTCTGTTTCTCTCCTTTCTCTCCTCTTCCTCCTCTCCCTCCTTTCTGTTTCTCTCCTTTCTCTCCTCTTCCTCCTCTCCCTCCTTTCTGTTTCTCTCCTTTCTCTCCTCTTCCTCTTCTCCCTCTCTCTGTTTCTCTCCTTTCTCTTCTCTCCCTCCTTTCTGTTTCTCTCCTTTCTCTCCTCTTCCTCCTCTCCCTCCTTTCTGTTTCTCTCCATTCTCTCCTCTTCCTCCTCTTCCTCCTTTCTGTTTCTCTCCTTTCTGTTTCTCTCCTGTTCCTCCCTCCCTCCTTTCTGTTTTTCTCCTTTCTCTCCTGTTCCTCCTCTCCCTCCTTTCTGTTTCTCTCCTTTCTCTCCTGTTCCTCCTCTCCCTCCTTTCTGTTTCTCTCCTCCTCTCCCTCCTTTCTGTTTCTCTCCTTTCTCTCCTGTTCCTCCTCTCCCTCCTTTCTGTTTCTCTCCTTTCGTCTCCTCTTCCTCCTCTCCCTCCTTTCTGTTTCTCTCCTTTCTCTCCTGTTCCTCCTCTCCCCCCTTTCTGTTTCTCTCCTTTCTCTCCTCTTCCTCCTCTCCCTCCTTTCTCTCCTTTTCCTCCTTTCTCTCCTCTCCCTCCTTTCTGTTTCTCTCCTTTCTCTCCTCTTCCTCCTCTCCCTCCTCTCCCTCCTTTCTGTTTCTCTCCTTTCTCTCCTCTTCCTCCTCTCCCTCCTTTCTGTTTCTCTCCTTTCTCTCCTCTTCCTCCTCTCCCTCCTTTCTGTTTCTCTCCTTTCTCTCCTCTTCCTCCTCTCCCTCCTTTCTGTTGCTCTCCTTTCTCTTCTTTTCCTCTTTCTCTCCTTTCTCTCCTCTTCCTCCTCTCCCTCCTTTCTGTTTCTCTCCTTTCTCTCCTGTTCCTCCTCTCCCTCCTTTCTGTTTCTCTCCTTTCTCTCCATTTCCTCCTCTCCCTCCTTGCTGTTTCTCTTCTTTTTCTCCTGTTCCTCCTCTCCCTCCTTTCTGTTTCTCTCCTTTGTCTCCTGTTCCTCCTCTCCCTCCTTTCTGTTTCTCTCCTTCCTCTCCTTTCCCTCCTCCCCCTCCTTTCTGTTTCTCCCCTTTCTCTCTTCTTCCTCCTCTCCCTCCTTTCTGTTTCTCTCCGTTCTCTCCTCTTCCTCCTCTCCCTCCATTCTGTTTCCCTCCTTTCTCTCCTCTTCCTCCTCTCCCTCCTTTCTGTTTCTCTCCTTTCTCTCCTGTTCCTCCTCTCCCTCCTTTCTGTTTCTCTCCTTTCTCTCCTCTTCCTCCTCTCCCTCCTTTCTGTTTCTCTCCTTTCTCTCCTTTCCTCCTCTCCCTCCTTTCTGTTCTCTCTTTTTTGTCCTCTTCCTCCTTTCCCTCCTTTCTGTTTCTCTCCTTTCTCTCCTTTCCTCCTCTCCCTCCTTTCTGTTTCTCTCCTTTCTCTCCTTTCCTCCTCTCCCTCTTTCTGTTTCTCTCCTTTCTCTCCTCTTCCTCCTTTCCCTCCTTTCTGTTTCTCTCCTTTCTCTCCTCTTCCTCCTTCCCTCCTTTCTGTTTCTCTCCTTTCTCTCCTTTCCTCCTCTCCCTCCTTTCCTTTTTTTTCTCTCCTTTTCTCCTTTCCTCCTCTCCCTCCTTTCTGTTTCTCTCCTTTCTCTCCTTTCCTCCTTCCCTCCTTTCTGTTTCTCTCCTTTCTCTCCTTTCCTCCTTCCCTCCTTTCTTTTTCTCTCCTTTCTCTCCTTTCCCCCTTTCCCTCCCTTTTTGTTTCT
>NW_027214276.1:0-3536 GCF_042767895.1 Penaeus vannamei | reverse complement strand
TATTTTCCCCTTTTCCCCCCACACACGTTTTTTTATTTCCACTTTTCCCCCCACACACGTTTTTTTATTTCCACTTTTCCCCCCCCACACGTTTTTTTATTTCCACTTTTCCCCCCACACACGTTTTTTTATTTCCACTTTTCCCCCCACACACGTTTTTTTATTTCCACTTTTCCCCCCCCCACACGTTTTTTTATTTCCACTTTTCCCCCCCCCACACGTTTTTTTATTTCCACTTTTTCCCCCCCCCACACCTTTTTTTATTTCCACTTTTCCCCCCACACACACGTTTTTTTATTTCCACTTTTCCCCCCACACACGTTTTTTCATTTCCACTTTTCCCCCCCACACACCGTTTTTCATTTCCACTTTTCCCCCCACACACGTTTTTTTATTTCCACTTTCCCCCCACACACGTTTTTTTATTTCCACTTTTCCCCCCACACACGTTTTTTTATTTCCACTTTTCCCCCCCACACACCTTTTTCATTTCCACTTTTCCCCCCCACACACGTTTTTCATTTCCACTTTTCCCCCCACACACGTTTTTTTATTTCCACTTTTCCCCCCACACACGTTTTTTTATTTCCACTTTTCCCCCCCACACACGTTTTTTTATTTCCACTTTTCCCCCACACACACGTTTTTTTATTTCCACTTTTCCCCCCCACACACGTTTTTTTATTTCCACTTTCCCCCCCACACACGTTTTTTATTTCCACTTTCCCCCCCACACACGTTTTTTTATTTCCACTTTTCCCCCCACACACGTTTTTTTATTTCCACTTTTCCCCCCACACACGTTTTTTTATTTCCACTTTCCCCCCACACACGTTTTTTTATTTCCACTTTTCCCCCCACACACGTTTTTTTATTTCCACTTTTCCCCCCACACACGTTTTTTATTTCCACTTTTCCCCCCCACACACGTTTTTTTATTTCCAATTTCCCCCCACACACGTTTTTTTATTTCCACTTTTTCCCCCCCCCACACGTTTTTTTATTTCCACTTTTCCCCCCCACACACGTTTTTTTATTTCCACTTTTCCCCCCACACACGTTTTTTTATTTCCACTTTTCCCCCCACACACGTTTTTTATTTCCACTTTTCCCCCCCACACACGTTTTTTTTTTTCCACTTTTCCCCCCACACACGTTTTTTTATTTCCACTTTTCCCCCCCACACACGTTTTTTATTTCCACTTTTCCCCCCACACACGTTTTTTTTTTTCCACTTTCCCCCCCCCACACGTTTTTTTTTTTCCCCTTTTCCCCCCCCCACACCTTTTTCATTTCCACTTTTCCCCCCCCCACACCTTTTTCATTTCCACTTTTCCCCCCCCCACGTTTTTTTTTTTCCACTTTCCCCCCCCCCACGTTTTTTTAATTTTTTTTCCCCCCCCACATTTTTTTTTTTCCCCTTTCCCCCCCCCCCGTTTTTTTATTTCCACTTTTCCCCCCCCCACACGTTTTTTTTTTTCCACCCCCCCACACACGTTTTTTTATTTCCACTTTTCCCCCCCACACACGTTTTTTTATTTCCACTTTTCCCCCCCACACACGTTTTTTTATTTCCACTTTTCCCCCCACACACGTTTTTTTATTTCCACTTTTCCCCCCACACACGTTTTTTTATTTCCACTTTTCCCCCCCACACACGTTTTTTTATTTCCACTTTTCCCCCCACACACGTTTTTTTATTTCCACTTTTCCCCCACACACACGTTTTTTTATTTCCACTTTTCCCCCCCACACACGTTTTTTTATTTCCACTTTTCCCCCCACACACGTTTTTTTATTTCCACTTTTCCCCCCACACACGTTTTTTTATTTCCACTTTTCCCCCCCACACACGTTTTTTTATTTCCACTTTTCCCCCCCACACACGTTTTTTTATTTCCACTTTTCCCCCCACACACGTTTTTTTATTTCCACTTTTCCCCCCACACACGTTTTTTTATTTCCACTTTCCCCCACACACACGTTTTTTTATTTCCACTTTTCCCCCACACACACGTTTTTTTATTTCCACTTTTCCCCCCACACACGTTTTTTATTTCCACTTTTCCCCCCACACACGTTTTTTATTTCCACTTTTCCCCCCCACACACGTTTTTTTATTTCCACTTTTCCCCCCACACACGTTTTTTTATTTCCACTTTTCCCCCCACACACGTTTTTTTATTTCCACTTTTCCCCCCACACACGTTTTTTTATTTCCACTTTTCCCCCCCACACACGTTTTTTTATTTCCACTTTTCCCCCCACACACGTTTTTTTATTTCCACTTTTCCCCCCACACACGTTTTTTTATTTCCACTTTTCCCCCCACACACGTTTTTTTATTTCCACTTTTCCCCCCACACACGTTTTTTTATTTCCACTTTTCCCCCCCACACACGTTTTTTTATTTCCACTTTTCCCCCCCACACACGTTTTTTTATTTCCACTTTTCCCCCCACACACGTTTTTTTATTTCCACTTTTCCCCCCCACACACGTTTTTTTATTTCCACTTTTCCCCCACACACACGTTTTTTTATTTCCACTTTTCCCCCCACACACCCTTTTTTATTTCCACTTTTCCCCCCCACACACGTTTTTTTATTTCCATTTTCCCCCCACACACGTTTTTTTATTTCCACTTTTCCCCCACCCACGTTTTTTTTTTTCCCCTTTTCCCCCCCACACGTTTTTTTTTTTCCACTTTTCCCCCCACACACGTTTTTTTTTTTCCACTTTTCCCCCCCACACGTTTTTTTATTTCCACTTTTCCCCCCCCCACACGTTTTTTTTTTTCCCTTTTTCCCCCCACACGTTTTTTTTTTCCCTTTTCCCCCCCCCACACTTTTTTTTTTACTTTTCCCCCCCCACGTTTTTTTATTTCCCCTTTTCCCCCCCCCACGTTTTTTTATTTCCACTTTCCCCCCCCCACACGTTTTTTATTTCCCTTTCCCCCCCCCAAAGTTTTTTTTTTTCCACTTTTCCCCCCCACACGTTTTTTTTTTTCCACTTTCCCCCCCCCACACGTTTTTTTTTTTCCACTTTTCCCCCCCCACCCTTTTTTTATTTCCACTTTTCCCCCCCCCCACGTTTTTTTTTTTCCCCTTTCCCCCCACACACGTTTTTTTTTTTACTTTTCCCCCCCCCCACGTTTTTTTATTTCCCTTTTCCCCCCCATTTTTTTTTTTCCACTTTTCCCCCCACACGTTTTTTTATTTCCACTTTTCCCCCCCCCCTTTTTTATTTCCCTTTCCCCCCCCCACACGTTTTTTTTTTTCCCTTTCCCCCCCCCCACGTTTTTTTATTTCCACTTTTCCCCCCAACCCTTTTTTTTTTTCCACTTTTCCCCCCCCCGTTTTTTTTTTTCCACTTTCCCCCCCCCCACGTTTTTTTATTTTCCCTTTTCCCCCCCCCACGTTTTTTTTTTTCCACTTTCCCCCCCCCCACGTTTTTTATTTCCCTTTTCCCCCCACACACGTTTTTTTATTTCCCTTTCCCCCCCACACACGTTTTTTTTTTCCACTTTTCCCCCCC
>NW_027214257.1:0-3412 GCF_042767895.1 Penaeus vannamei | reverse complement strand
TTAAAATTTTTTTAATTTTATTTTTCACCCCCCCTCATTATTATATTCTTTTCTTATTATTACTATTATTCTCTCTTCTTGTTCTTCTCGTTCCTCCTCCTCCTCTTCTTCCTCATTCTCTCTCCCTTCCAACAAAGCCGCGGACATTTCTATACAGATCTATATCTATCAAACAAAAAGAAAGAAAAAAATACCCCTTTCGCTTGTGAAAGAAATTATTGAGCCCAACTATCGGCCAAATTCCTCACTCCAATAAACCTCACTAAGCGTATCACATTCCACTCAATAACACGTACATACATACACACACACGCACACGCACACACACACACACACACACATACACACACACCACCACCACCACTCCCCCTCCCCCCTTTTTTTTCCCCCCCCTCTCTCTCTCTCTCTCTCTCTCTCTCTCTCTCTCTCTCTCTCTCTCTCTCTCTCTCTCTCTCTCTCTCTCTCTCTCCCCCCCCTGTCCCCTCGTTCCTCCCACACCACATTCCCCCACCACCACCTCGATTCAGCAAACACCATCCACCCCCCGAAAAAACACCCCCCTCCCTCCCTCCTCCCCCCTCCCCTCCTCACTCCCCCCCCTCCTCCCCCCTCCTCCTCCTCCCCTTTCCCCCCTTTCCCCCCCCCTTCCCCCCTTCCCCCCTTCCCTCCCCCCCCTTTCTCCCCCCCCCCCTCCCTCCTTCCCCCCCTTCCCCCCGTCCCCCTCTCCCTCCCCCCTCCCCCCCCCTCCCACCCTCCCTCCCCCCTCCCCTCTCCCCCCCTCCCCCCCCTCCCCCCCCTCCCCGATAAGCATCTAAAAAGGGCGTTCCATAAGAGTCCCAACACCACGCCCCTTCCCCTACACTTCATCTACCCCCACCTAAGGTCTTTATGCCATGACATGACAGCTCGCATGACAGCTCCCGAGTCAGCGTCGGCACCGTGAGTCAGCGGAGGCACGACCAGCTGACGCGTCAAACACCCCTTAAAAAAAAAAAAAGGGGGGGGGGGGGGGGGGGGGGGAAAAAGAAGAAGAAGAAGAAGAAGAAGAAGAAGAAGAAGAAGAAGTAGAAGAAGAAGAAGAAGAAGAAAAAAGAAGAAGAAGAAGAAGAAAAAAAAAAAAAAAAGAAGAAAAAAAAAAAGAAAAAAAAAAGAAAAAAGAAAATAGAAAAAAAAAGGAAAAAAAAAGAAGAAGAAGAAAAAGAAAAAAAAAAAAGAAATAAAATAAGAGAAGAAAAAAAAGAAAAAAAGAAAAAAAAAGAAAAAGGAAAAAAATAGAAAAAAACAAAAAAAAAAAAAAAAAAAAAAAGAAAAAAAAAAAGGGGGGGGAAAAGGGGGGAAAAGGGGAAAAAAAAGGGAAGGGGGAAGAAGAAGAAGAAGAAGAAGAGGAAAAAAAGAAAAAAAAAAGAAAAAAAAGAAAAAAAAAAGAAAAAAAAAGAAAAAAAGAAAAAAAAAGAAAAAAAAAGGGAAAAAAAAGAGGGAAAAAAAAAAAAAAGAAGAAAGGGGGGGAGAAGGAGAGGAGAAAGGGGGGGGGGAAAAAGGAGGGGGAAAGAAAGGGGAGGAAAGGGGGGGGGGGAAAAAGGGAGGAAAAGAGAGGGGAAAAAGGGGGGGAGAGGAGAGGGAGGGAGGGGAGGGAGGAGAGGAAAGAGAAAGAAAAAAGAGAGGAGAGAGAAAGAGAAAAAAAAGAAAAGAGAGAGAAAGAGAGGGGGGGAGAGAGGGAAAAAGAAAAAAGAGAAAAGAAGAGAAAAAAGAAAAAAAAAAAGAAGGAGAGAGGGGGGAAAAAAAAAGGAGAAAAAGGGAAAAAGAAAAAAGAAAAAAGAGAGAGAGAGAGGAGAGAGAGAGAGAGAGAGAAGAGAGGGGGAGAGAGAAGAAAAGAAAAAGAGAAAAGAAAGAGAGAGAGGGAGGGAGGAGGGGAAAAAAGGGAAAGAGGGAGGGAGGGGGAGAGGGAGGGGGAGAGGAGGGAGAGGGGGGGAGAGGAGAGAGAAGAAAAGGGGAAAAAGGGAAAAAAAAAGGGGGGGAAAAAAAGGGGGAAAGGGAGGGAGAGAGGGAAAGGAAAGAGAAAGAAAAAGGGAAGGGAAAAGGGGGAAAAAAGGGAAGAAAGAAGAGAAAAGAAGGAAAAGGGGAAGGGGAAAAAAAAAAGAAGAAGAAAGAAAAAGAGAAAGAGAAAGAGGGGGGGGGAGAAGGGGGAAGAGAAGGAAAAAAAGAAAGAAAAGAAAAAGAAAGAGAGAGGAAAAAGAAAAGAAGAGAAGAAGAAAGGAAAAGGAGAGGGAAAAAAAAAAAAGGAAAAAAAAGGAAAACCAGTCCCCCCCCCGGTGTCTTTTGGCACTGTGTCCCCCCATGTAACAAGTCCAGTGCCAAAAGCCCCCCCCATCATGTGGCACCTGGACCCATCTCCCTCCCCTCCCCCCATACTGACCCCCCCTACCCCCCTCTCCCCCTCCCCCCCTTTTCCTTCCTCCCCCCCTTCTTTTTTTCCTAATTTTTCTTCCCCCTTTTCTTCTTTTTTTCTCTCTCCTCCATCTTTTCTTGTCTCCCCTTTCCTTTTTCCCCCCTTCTCTCTTCTCTCTCCCTTTCCCCCTCCCTTTCCTCTTTTCCCTTTCTCTTTCTCCCTTCCCCCTTTCCCCTTCGCTTTCCTGTTCCCTCTTGTCCTCCCAATCCCCTTTTCCCTCATCACCTTTCCTTCCCTCTTCCCTCTCCCTTCCCCCCTTTTCCCCTCTCTCCCTCTCTTTCCCTCCCCCTTTCCCCCCCCTTCCCTTTCCCTCCCTTTCCCCCTCCCCCTTCCCCCCTTCCCTTCCCCTTTCTCCCTCTCTTTCCCTCCCTTTCCCCCTTCCCCCCCCCTTCCCCCCTTCCTTTCCCCCCCCCCCCCCTCCTTCCCCCCTTTTTCCCTTCCCCCCTTCCCCCCCCTTTTTCCCCCCCCCTCCCCCCCCCCCGCCCCTTTAGCCGGGGGAATCCCTCTCTCCCCCCACTGGCCGAGGATCTGGCGCAGCCGAGGACGGACGTGGGAACACCTCGTCGGGGCCGCGCCAGGAGGAGGGAGGAGGGGGGGGGAGGAGGGAGGAGGGAGGAGGGAGGAGGGAGGGAGGGGGGGGGGGGGAGGAGGGGGGCGGGGGCGGGGCAGGAGGCCGGGTGACAGCTGGCAGGATGGGGCATCAACAGGTGTTGCTGCGGAGCCCCGGGCACAGCTGCGTCCTGCCCCGGCCCTGGCCCTCCGCCCCTCCCCCCCCGCGCTGCCATCTGGCTCGTCGTCATCCACACAATAAAGATCCACAGCTGGTCACCAAGCCTCATCCCGCTCTCCCACACTCCGCCTGCCCCCCGGTGCCACCCACGGGCGGGTATCGCGTCCCGCCGGGGGCCCCGCCGGCTCCCGGGCCCCCCCATTTGCGCCCGGCCCTTCCCCCCGTCGGGCGCCCGG
>NW_027214254.1:0-3399 GCF_042767895.1 Penaeus vannamei | reverse complement strand
AAATCACTCTAATCCACGATAGGTTACAGTACCTGCAATTTGGGGAGGTTAGGTTAGGTTACGTTGGTTAGGTTTTTAAAGGGTTTGGTTAGGTTAGGTTAGGTTAGGCTCAAATTTAACCAGGAGACTCCAAATTTCGTTTTCTCACATAAACTTGATCGTAAATCACTCTAATCCACGATAGGTTACAGTACCTGCAATTTTTTGGGGGGGTTAGGTTAGGGTTTCGTTGGTTAGGTTGGTTGGTTAGGTTAGGTTAGGTTAGGTTAGGTTAGGCTCAAATTTAACCAGGAGACTCCAAATTTCGTTTTCTCACATAAACTTGATCGTAAATCACTCTAATCCACGATAGGTTACAGTACCTGCAATTTGGGGAGGTTAGGTTAGGTTACGTTGGTTAGGTTAGGTTAGGTTAGGTTAGGTTAGGTTAGGCTAAATTTAACCAAAGGGGACTCCAAATTTCGTTTTCTCACATAAACTTGATCGTAAAGCACTGTAATCCAGGATAGGTTACAGTGCCTGCAATTTGGGGAGGTTAGGTTAGGTTAGGTTGGTTAGGGTAGGTTAGGTTAGGATTAGGTTAAGGGTTTGGCTCAAATTTAACCAGGAGACTCCAAATTTCGTTTTCTCACATAAACTTGATCGTAAATCACTCTAATCCACGATAGGTTACAGTACCTGCAATTTGGGGAGGTTAGGTTAGGTTACGTTGGTTAGGGGGTTGGTTAGGTTAGGTTAGGTTAGGGGGTTTGGCTCAAATTTAACCAGGAGATCCAAATTTCGTTTTCTCACATAAACTTGATCGTAAATCACTCTAATCCACGATAGGTTACAGTACCTGCAATTTGGGGAGGTTAGGTTAGGTTACGGGGGTTGGTTAGGTTAGGTTAGGTTAGGTTAGGTTAGGTTAGGCTCAAATTTAACCAGGAGACTCCAAATTTCGTTTTTTCTTTTTAAAAATTTAAACTTTGATCGGGGGGGTTAGGTTAGGTTACGGGGGTTGGTTAGGTTAGGGTTTGGTTAGGTTAGGTTAGGTTAGGCTCAAATTTAACCAGGAGACTCCAAATTTCGTTTTCTCACATAAACTTGATCGTAAATCACTCTAATCCACGATAGGGTTCAGTACCTGCAATTTGGGGAGGTTAGGTTAGGTTACGTTGGTTAGGTTAGGTTAGGTTAGGTTAGGTTGGTTAGGCTCAAATTTAACCAGGAGACTCCAAATTTCGTTTTCTCACATAAACTTGATCGTAAATCACTCTAATCCACGATAGGTTACAGTACCTGCAATTTGGGGAGGTTAGGTTAGGTTACGTTGGTTAGGTTGGTTGGTTAGGTTAGGTTAGGTTAGGTTAGGTTAGGCTCAAATTTAACCAGGAGACTCCAAATTTCGTTTTCTCACATAAACTTGATCGTAAATCACTCTAATCCACGATAGGTTACAGTACCTGCAATTTGGGGAGGTTAGGTTAGGTTACGTTGGTTAGGTTAGGTTAGGTTAGGTTAGGTTAGGTTAGGCTCAAATTTAACCAGGAGACTCCAAATTTCGTTTTCTCACATAAACTTGATCGTAAATAAATCTAATCCACGATAGGTTACAGTACCTGAAAATTTTGGGGGGGTTAGGTTAGGTTACGGGGTTGGTTAGGTTAGGTTAGGTTAGGATTTGGTTAGGCTCAAATTTAACCAGGAGACTCCAAATTTCGTTTTCTCACATAAACTTGATTTAAATCACTCTAATCCACGATAGGTTACAGTACCTGCAATTTGGGGAGGTTAGGTTAGGTTACGGGGGTTGGTTAGGTTAGGTTAGGTTAGGTTAGGTTAGGTAAGGCTCAAATTTAACCAGGAGACTCCAAATTTCGTTTTCTCACATAAACTTGATCGTAAATCACTCTAATCCACGATAGGTTACAGTACCTGCAATTTGGGGAGGTTAGGTTAGCTTACGGGGGTTGGTTAGGTTAGGTTAGGTTAGGTTAGGTTAGGTTAGGCTCAAATTTAACCAGGAGACTCCAAATTTCGTTTTTTTACATAAACTTGATCGTAAATCACTCTAATCCACGATAGGTTACAGTACCTGCAATTTGGGGGGGTTTGGATAGGTTACGGTGGTTAGGTTTGGTTAGGTTAGGTTTGGTTAGGTTATGTTAGGCTCAAATTTAACCAGGAGACTCAAATTTCGTTTTCTCACATAAACTTGATCGTAAATCACTCTAATCCACGATAGGTTACAGTACCTGCAATTTGGGGGTAGGTTAGGTTACGTTGGTTAGGTTAGCAGGTTAGGTTAGGTTAGGTTAGGCTCAAATTTAACCAGGAGACTCAAATTTCGTTTTCTCACATAAACTTGATCGTAAATCACTCTAATCCACGATAGGTTACAGTACCTGCAATTTGGGGAGGTTAGGTTAGTTAGTTGGTTAGGTTAGGTTACAGGTTAGGTTAGGCTCAAATTTAACAGGAGACTCCAAATCGTTTTCTCACATAAAATTGATCGTAAATCACTCTAATCCACGATAGGTTACAGTACCTGAATTTGGGTAGGTTAGGTTAGGTTACGTTGGTTAGGCTTAGGTTAGGTTAGGTTAGGTTAGGTTAGGTTAGGCTCAAATTTAACCAGGAGACTCCAAATTTCGTTTTCTCACATAAACTTGATCGTAAATCCTCAATCCTTAGTACGTAGGTTACAGTACCTGCAATTTGGGGAGGTTAGGTTAGGTTACGTTGGTTAGGTTAGGTTAGGTTAGGTTAGGTTAGGCTCAAATTTAACCAGGAGACTCCAAATTTCGTTTTCTCACATAAACTTGATCGTAAATCACTCTAATCCACGATAGGTTACAGTACCTGCAATTTGGGGAGGTTAGGTTAGGTTACGTTGGTTAGGTTAGGTTAGGTTAGGTTAGGTTAGGTTAGGCTCAAATTTAACCAGGAGACTCCAAATTTCGTTTTCTCACATAAACTTGATCGTAAATCACTCTAATCCACGATAGGTTACAGTACCTGCAATTTGGGGGAGGTTAGGTTAGGTTACGTTGGTTAGGTTCGGTTCGGTTAGGTTAGGTTAGGTTAGGTTAGGTTAGGCTCAAATTTAACCAGGAGACTCCAAATTTCGTTTTCTCACATAAACTTGATCGTAAATCACTCTAATCCACGATAGGTTACAGTACCTGCAATTTGGGGAGGTTAGGTTAGGTTACGTTGGTTAGGTTAGGTTAGGTTAGGTTAGGTTAGGTTAGGCTCAAATTTAACCAGGAGACTCCAAATTTCGTTTTCTCACATAAACTTGATCGTAAATCACTCTAATCCACGATAGGTTACAGTACCTGCAATTTGGGGAGGTTAGGTTAGGTTACGTTGGTTAGGTTAGGTTAGGTTAGGTTAGGTTAGGTTAGGCTCAAA
>NW_027214253.1:0-3396 GCF_042767895.1 Penaeus vannamei | reverse complement strand
TACCAAAAGGAGCGAAACGACAGCGCACGATCCCTTCTCTATATCACTATGCGGAGAGAGAAATGAGAGAAAATGAAGAGTATTTGCCAAATGATCTTATAATAAAAATTACGTGTACCCAAAAAGATCAAAGTCCTGACTGAACAAATGTCGTATCTCGGCCACAGTTTCTTTCGCAACACTGCCAAAATAGGCCTCGTCAGAAACCCGAAGACTCGTTGTGCTCGTGTGGAAATGCCCGATATTTACGGCCGGATCTATCCCTACGTCATCAAACACGAGTCTGGCTTCCTGGCTTATGTTCTCCATGTGCAGGATGTAGTCGTATTTTTCCCCACACGGGTTGCATATGCAGGTCTGGGGCGTCCAGTGCTTGTCGAGAAGCCCGTGATCTCGAGACCACAGAACGTGATGAAGGAAATCCGGAAAGCTGAAGGAGGCGTTGTAGAAAAGACCTTTATAACGCCCCTTATTTTCTCGATGAGGCACCAGCGCTTCTTCTAGGCTGCCGGTGTTGAAGAGCATTGATAGCTTGCACGGGTTGGACACGTTCCTCACGCTCTCGAACCTTTCTGAAAGCCAAGGAGAGGGTGCGATGTCGCCTCGAGACACGAGGGCGGGGAGCCAGAAGGAGGCCCAGCGAGTCTCCCACGCCTGCCCGCTGCTCGTGGCCGCCCGCCACGCGGAGTCGTAGGCCGAGATCGGGGCGCCGTTGAGGTACTTGTCCCTGTAATACAAGCAGCATTTATGATCGAAATCTATATAGCAGAGTCACAGGTAAGAGATAAATTAATAGAATAACACACACACACACTTAATATATATATATATATATATATATATATATATATATATATATATATATATATATATATATGTGTGTGTGTGTGTGTGTGTGTGTGTGTGTGTGTGTGTGTGTGTGTGCGAGTATACATATACATATACAGACCCCAAGATGGAATCGAGGACTATTCCGAAACTGTTGTCTCACTTTCTTCAATAATCCTAGTTTGTGCATTGTGGGATTTTCCACCATAGTATCAACACGGTAGAGTGTTTTTCCATTCATATATACTTATATCATATAAGGACCTGGCCACCCTACCGCATGAACTCGAGGCTTAGTCAACATGTTTCTCTACGAACGTGGCCGCTACGTCCCCATGGATATGGAACTAACTTTGAACTTTGAATTGACGGAATCGGTAAAATGCTCCAGAAATAATACACCATCCTTCACAAAAGTATAGTCCATTTATTACTTTACGTATGACAAGGCTTACCTGTATGCAGACACGAGACGAGATAAAGGATGTCTCACGCTGACAATGCTGACTCTCCTCTCACCTGCTGACAACTTAGTGGAGAGTCCTGGAAGCAGTCTGCGCCAGGAGGAGGAACCACACTGAAGACACACACATATATATATTTTTTGCCGTTGATTTCTAAAAGGGTCTCACCTCCGAGGCATTATCATTATGAATTGTCGCTTGCTATGCCAAGGCAGGGGACAAGGTGCGACGTGACTGGTGCAGAGCGAGTCGCCACTGATATGGCCGAGTTAATCCTCCTGCGGTGTTCGACTCAAATTTGGTCATGTCGCGACTCTCTCGCGTCCCTGCGCCGACACACTGAAATGAGTGCTGAGGGCAGAGACAGGTTTAAAGGCGAACAGGGTGGGGGTCCTTACGTGAGATATATACGAAGTACTTCAGCTGCGGTAAACATTATCAAAATTTCATATAGTATTATCTGTTTCTATCTTATATTTGTTTCAATATTCATACTGTCAAGGGATGGCAACATGCTTTGGGAGACAGTTGCAACACCCCGGCTACAACCAGCTAAAGATACAGCTGTCTCAAGTAGAGGGAGAAACACTGAACTCTACAAAAGATAAGCACTCCGCATAGTTATAATGTAGGGAGGCTGTTGTAGTCCGAGTCAGTGTAAGTGAAGTGGACTACGGATATTCCGACTACAAGAGTTAAAAAAAAGAAAAATGTATATATAAATATAAATATATATGTATACATATATATATATATATATATATATAAATATATGTATATATATAACTATATGCATATATATATATATATATGTAAATATATATATGTATATATGTGTATGTATGTATGTATGTAAATATATATATATATATATATATATATATATATATATATATATATATATATATATATATATATATGTATATGTATATGTATATATGTATGTATATATATATATATATATGTATATATATGTATATATATGTAAATATTTACATGTATATATATATATATATATATATATATATATATCTATATATATATATATATATATATATATATATATATATGTGTGTGTGTGTGTGTGTGTGTGTGTGTGTGTGTGTGTGTGTGTGTGTGTGTGTGTGTATATATATATATATATATATATATATATATATATATATATATATATATGTATAGATATATATATTTACACACATACACACACACACACACACACACACACATACATATATATATATATATATATATATATATATATATATATATATATATATATATATATATATATACATACACACACACATATATGTAGATATGCACACACATATATTCATATGTGTGTGTTGTGGGTATGTCGAGAAATTACTCCACTCAACTCATTCTGAGCTCTGCTTACTCTCCCAAGGCCCTATTCACCCCCACGCCTCTCTCCTCCTTCTCCGAATATGTTCCTCTGATTTACTATTTCATCATCTTCAATCGTTTCCTTAATCTCTTCTTGTCTCTTCTTTCCCCAAATAATTCTTTGAGTTGCGTTTGCATCTGTGCGTATTTCTCTTCTTCGTCACTTTCATTTATTTCACTTTTTCCTTTATTTTATTAGGGATTAGATAATAGTTTTGAAGTGATTGTGTGCGTGTGAATAAATCGCAATGTGACTTTATTCGCAAGATTAGTTGAAGTTGTGTCTCGGTTGGGTGAAGGCGCGTCTGCATTTGCTAAAAGAAACCCTTTGGTAAGTCTATGTTCTATGACGCCTTTATTTATTTTTCCCTTCGTTTGGCTGGTGCTCTGCAATATCTCCTATCTAAATTTCGAAGCTGGAGACATGTGGGAATGAATGTGTCGTCCATACTTTCATCACTTAACTACATTGGAAAATATATGTGTGCCATTTCTCAATCTTATCAAAGTTATGACACATATTGTTTTGTATTCAATATCAGGTGATTCTGCAGTTTAAAATCTCCGTAAAGTATGGAAGAAAAAACACTTCATTCTCAATGTATAAAAATACATACAAAATAGACATAGCATGTACATGAAAAGGGTGAGGGACACTGGACCCAATTTGGCTTAAATGCGATATCTCTCCAAC
>NW_027214241.1:0-3343 GCF_042767895.1 Penaeus vannamei | reverse complement strand
TTTAAATTCATGTGCGGATACATGGGTATGTATGCTGCTGTTGTCTACGTAAGGCTATAAGGTTCCATATAGCTTTGTGATAGAGTACATTATATATGGGTATGTTCCGTGCTTATACATGAGGGTATACATGGGTTTAAAGGCGTAAATATGCAAATTTGTACATATGGTGTATATATTCATGCATGAATGTGTACATTTACATGTGTATATAAGCATGTACATATGTGTATGTGTATATAGGTATGTATAATGTGCGTGTTTATGTGTATGCGTGGGTGAATGTATAGGTAGACATATGTAGGTATTTATATGTGTATACGTAAAGGTATACGTATATAGGTGTGTGCAGGATGTAGGAAGGTGGATAAATAATTAAGTATATGCATGTATGTAAGTACGTATGTATGTACGTAGAGGTAGTTATATGTAAAGCAAGTACAGATATATACACATATGTAAAGGGGGGGGGGGGGCACTAGTGTATGCTGCAAATGTATGTGCTCATATACGGATGCGTGAGCACATGCAGGGATAGATACATGCGTATGTATAATGATAGGTAGGTTTGCGAGGTATGCAAAAAGGGGTGTTTACATATACACGGGTGAGTATACACTCATGTATACTCACTCACTTATCAATAACATATAACAAGCGCATAAACGGACAGGCGATGTGAACATATGACTAGGTCAGACTATGATGGACATGTATGTAGTTATTTATAACGTAAGAATAAGTATCCATATCCATAAGCATAGATACAAGAATAAATGTGTATGCTTGCATATGCATATGCGTGGGAATGAGCATATGCGTAGTACTTAGAGCATGTGCGGGAATGAATATGTCTGCATCAGGTGCACATACGCACAAATTAAGTTAATAAATAAAATAAAATAAAACATATATGCACTTCTGATAATTAAGCCCAGCTCACGGGAGTAGTGAGCAGGCCGTGCATTGCCGCTCCTATGTCCACTCCAGGTAGGACCAAACCTGCTGGGGGGGACTTATCAATGGCATTCCGGCTAAATTACTCCCCTCCCACCAAGATACACCTAAGCCAGTAGGTGGGAGGTAAATCGGCTGTCCACCTCCATGAACAAACGCATCCAGCCATGGCCCCCATTCCCCGGAGGCGAAGGAGCCCCTGGTTACGGCGGCGATCAGGATCGCTCCGGAGCAGGGGGTGCTAAAAATATCCGGGTAAAGACAGGTCGCCCCACGTTGATGAACCTTTGCACATACAATATAAGGACCATGAGAACTGAATCCGACTTACTAGCTTTACTAGAGGAACTCTCTTCCATTTAATGGGATGTAGTAGGACTCTGCGAAGTTAGAAGACTAGGTGAAGAGCAGAAGTTATTAAATGAGGGACACGTGCTCTATTGGAGAGGAAAACCTCTGGGTAGCAAACAGGAATTAGGGGTAGGATTCTTAATACACAAACGCTTAGAAAAAAACATTGTAGAATTCTATAGTGTCAGCGAAAGAGTATAATATATATATATATATATATATATATATATATATATATATATATATGTATATATATGTATATATATAAATTTATATATATATTTATTTATATTTATATGTATATATATACATATATATATATATATATATATATATATATATATATATATATATATATATATATATAT
Source organism: Penaeus vannamei (assembly GCF_042767895.1). Taxonomy (NCBI): domain Eukaryota; kingdom Metazoa; phylum Arthropoda; class Malacostraca; order Decapoda; family Penaeidae; genus Penaeus; species Penaeus vannamei. The sequence continues at coordinate 1,667 of NW_027214241.1, read as the reverse complement.
ATATATATATATTTATATACATATATATATATATATATATATATATATGTATATATATATATATAAATGAATATATATATATATATATATATATATATATATATATATATATATATATATATATATTTATATTTATATTTATATATACATATATATATATATATATATATATATATATATATATACATATATCATATATAAATAAATATATATATATATTGTTATTATATATATATATTTATTTATATATATATATATATATATATATATATATATATATATATATATATATATATATATATATATATATATATTTATATATATATATATATATATATATATATATGTATATATATATATATATATATATATAATATATATATATATATATATATATATATATATATATATATATATATATATATATATATATATATATATATTTATATATATATATATATATATATATATATATATATATATATATATATATATATATATATATATATATATATATATATATATATATATATATATATATATATATATATATATATATATATATATATATATATATATATATATACATATATATATATACATATATATGCAGATATATATATATATATATATATATATATATATATATATATATATATATATATATATACATATACATCAAATCTATATATATATATATATATAAATATATATATACATATGTATATATATCTATATATTTCTATATATATCTATATCTATATCTATATATATATATGTATGTATATAAATATATAAATATATATATATACATATATATACACATATATATATATATATATATATATATATATATATATATATATATATATATATATACGTATATATATATATATATATATATATATATATATATATATATATATAAATATATATATATATATATATATATATATATATATATATATATATATATATATATATATATATATATATATATATACATATATATATAAATATAGAGATATATATATATATACGTAAATATATTTATATATATATATATTTATATATATATATATATATATATATATATATATATATTTATCTACGTACATATATATATATATATATATATATATATATATATATATATATATATATATATATATATATATATATATATATATATATATATATATATATATATATATATATATATATATATATATATATATATATATATATATATATATATATATATATAAATATTCATGGATATATATATATATGTATATATATATATATATATATATATATATATATATATATATATATATATATATATATATATTATATATATATATACTAAATAAATAAATATATATATATATATATATATATATATATATATTTACATATATACATATTTATATACATATATATATATATATATATATATATATATATATATATATATATATATATATATATATATTTACATATATACATATTTATATACATACATATATATATACACATATATATTTTTTTATGTAAATATATATACATACATATATATATATATATATATATATATATATATATATATATATAAAAATATATTTTTATTAAATATATATAAATAAAATATATAAAATATATAT
>NW_027214238.1:0-3337 GCF_042767895.1 Penaeus vannamei | reverse complement strand
TGTGTGTTGTGTGTGTTTTGTGTGTTGTGTTTGTGTGTGTTTGTGTTTGTGTGTGTGCGTGTGTTGTTGTGTGTGTGTGTTTGTGTGTGTGTGTGTTGTGTGTGTGTGTGTATTTTTGTGTGTGTGTATTGTGTGTGTGTGTGTTTTGTGTGTGTGTGTGTGTGTGTGTGTGTGTGTGTGTGTGTGTGTGTTTTTGTGTGTGTGTGTTGTGTGGGTGTGTTTGTGTGGGGTGTTTGTTTGTGTGGTGTGTGTTTGTGTGTTGTGTGTGTGTGTGTGTGTGTGTGTGTGTGTGTGTGTGTGTGTGTGTGTGTGTGTGTGTGTGTTTTTGTGTGGTTATTGTGTGTGGTGTATTGTGTGTGTGTGTACTGTGTGGTGTGTTTTGTTTTTACGGGGGGTGTACTGTGTGTGTGTTGTTGTGTGTGTGTGTCTGTGTGTGTTTGTGTGTGTGTGTGTGTGTGTGTGTGTGTGTGTGTGTGTGTGTGTGTGTGTGTGTGTGTGTGTGTGTGTGTGTGTGTGTGTGTGTGTGTTTTGTGTTGTGTTTGTTGTGTTTGTTTGTTGTGTTGTGTTTTGTGTGTTTTTGTTGTGTTGTGTGTGTTGTGTTGTTTGTGTTGTGTTGTTGTGTGTGGTGTGTTGTGTTGTGTTGTGTGTGTTGTGTGTGTTTTGTGTGTGTTGTGTGTGTGTGGGGTTGTTTTTGTGTTGTTTTGTTGTGTGTTTGTTGTGTTGGGGGGTTGTTGTTGTGTTGTTTTTTGTGTTTTTTTGTGTTTTTTGTGTTGTGTTTGTGTGTGTGTGTTGTGTGTGTGTGTGTGTGTGTGTGTGTGTGTGTGTGTTGTGTTGTGTTGTGTTGTGTTGTGTTGTGTTGTGTGTGTGTGTGGTGTGTGTGTGTGTGGTGGTGTGTGTTGGGGGTGTGTGTGTGTGTGTTGTGGGTGTACAAAATGGTTGTATTGTTGGTGTGTGTGTGTTAGTTTGAGGAGGGAGGGAGAGAGTATTGTTTGTTTGTTGTGTGGTGTGTGTGTTGTTTTGTTGTGTGTTTGTGTGTGTGTGTGTTGTGTGTTTGTGTGTGTGTGTGTGTGGTGTGTGTGTGTGTGTGTGTGTGTGTGTGTGTGTTGTTGTGTGTGTGTTGTGTGTGTTTTTGTTTGGTGTGTGATGTGTGTGGGTGTTATTTTTGTGTGTTTGTTGTGTTTGTTTTTTTGTTTTTTTTTGTGTTGTGTGTTGTGTTTGTGTGTGTTTATTTTGTGTATGTGTGTGTGTATTTTTTGTGTTTTGTTTTTTTGTTTTTGTGTTTGTTTGTGTATGTGTGTGTGTTAGGGCATGTGTGTATGTGTATGTGTTATAGGGTGTGTGTGTATGTTATGGTGAGTGAGTATATGTTTAAGGGTGTATGTGGATGTATGTGAGTGTATGTGTGCCTGTGTGCTAGCATGTGCACATCTGATTTAGTATGTGTACATGTGCTTGTTAGTATGTGTGCATGTGTGTTAGTATATTGTGCATGGGTGTGAGTGTGTGTGTGGGTGAGCATATATGTGTACATACATGTGTCTGCTATCCATTTTATGTTGTGTGTGACCTGAGTGTTGTGTGTTATGCACCTGTGTGTTGTGTGTTATGCGTATGTTAGTCCTGTTGTGTCTATCTACTTGTGTGTGTGTGAAATATGGCAATCTGTGTTTTGTGTAATTAATCATGCATTTAGAACAGTGGGCAGCAAAGGTATAGAAAACAAACAAGCAAATGCATGACTCTAAAAACTAAAATGTTAAACACAAGAACAAAATCTTGGGTTTTCAGGGTATCATACTCAAATACACAAGGCATCTGCCTTAAAAACTGTGTCTGTGAATGATAATAAACTAAAATACTAAAAGAAAGAAAAAAGAAGAAACAATAAATCACACCCACACCCCACACAGAACAAAATATTCTCATACCGACAAGGGCCCGTCAACCAGAAAGCTTTGGAAGGCCATCTTGTTGCACTCGCTCTCGGTATCATGATGTATCTCCAGCTGGTACTTGCGAAACACAGCATACGAGGCATTAAAGCTGGCTCTGAATGCTGAATCAGGTGGGTTAACCCTCACTAGCCTCAACTGTTTGGGGGTTAATGCAACCTGACTTAGTAAGATCTTTGTGCAAACAAACTATTCCAACCAGAATCCTTGTTGCTTAGTTGGTTGTTGATGATGTGTGAAAAAAGAAGACGACAAACAAGGTGAAGATGAAAAAGAAAAGAAATAGAAGAAAAATAAAGGTGACCTCCAGGTTGCACATATTTTTTTTTCACCATTTATGATTACTACTAAATCTTTCTTGATGTCGCTACATCAAAATGCGTCAAACAAAACAAAGAAAGAAAACATTCTGTGAATAACTGTACACTTTAAACTGACTGCAAACACCTGTCAACGTGGTTTTCAAGTGCAATCATAGTACACTAAAGTGTAACAAAAGGAAAATGAAATTGTAGCCAATTTCAGTTATTCACTATTTTTGCATCTCATTCAACTGAAAATTCATAGAATAAAAACTTCCAGATAAAATCTCAAACGAATTGGTGTGAGCATTTTCAAGAACACTGGTGCAAGAAATAAGAAGTGCTTAATTTGTATATATGTTGGCTTCTGTAGAAAAACAAAGAAAAATATAAAACATCTACAGAGTCTGTAATATCAAGACTGTAAAGGGCCAGGAAAAGAAAAAAAAATTATCCTTTTCTATTTTCACATACATACAAACCATATCAGAGCTTAAGGAGTCCTTCAACAAAACAAATAAATCGTTGCCATAACATTGCTATTGTAATGATAGTTATCAAAAAGCAACAATACTTGACAAGATCATTTTTACAGAACACCAAATAGAACACAAGAAAAAGCAATCTCAGCTTCCTGGTGACCTGGCCCCTGTGGGTTCCCGAAAATAAAATAAAAATATTATCTCACTGCAGTTGACTAAAGAATATGGGATGTTCAAAAGGGTGAAATAATTGATAATAAAATCTACAGAATTTTGATAATATTCTGCAAATCATGACTGCATTCTAATATTTAATGGATGTAAGATACTTCAATCAATCAGAAATAGTTAAATACACATCCCTTCTTCTTTAATCATATGCAGGATATATACATAATATTGTAATACCTGAAGTGGAGAATTACAAAGGAATCGCTTAAATTGCGACTCACAGCATCTATCCAGACTGTCTCCGTGGATTTTAGTCTGGTACTTCTCGTACACTTCATGAGAGGTCTTAAAAGTATGCACAAACTGGCTGCTGCTGGGCTGGGAACGTACTAATCTAATCTGGTAGTTTATAAGGTCCATTAGAAATTAC
>NW_027214237.1:0-3325 GCF_042767895.1 Penaeus vannamei | reverse complement strand
ATCGTAAATCACTCTAATCCATGATAAGTTACAGTACCTGCAATTTGGGGAGGTTAGGTTAGGTTACGTTGGTTAGGTTAGGTTAGGTTAGGTTAAGTAAGGTTAGGTTAGGTTAGGCTCAAATTTAACCAGGAGACTCCAAATTTCGTTTTCTCACATAAACTTGATCGTAAATCACTCTAATCCACGATAGGTTACAGTACCTGCAATTTGGGGAGGTTAGGTTAGGTTACGTTGGTTAGGTTAGGTTAGGTTAGGTTAGGTTAGTTAGGTTAGGTTAGGTTAGGCTCAAATTTAACCAGGAGACTCCAAATTTCGTTTTCTCACATAAACTTGATCGTAAATCACTCTAATCCACGATAGGTTACAGTACCTGCAATTTGGGGAGGTTAGGTTAGGTTACGTTGGTTAGGTTAGGTTAGGTTAGGTTAGTTAGGTTAGGTTAGGTTAGGCTCAAATTTAACCAGGAGACTCCAAATTTCGTTTTCTCACATAAACTTGATCGTAAATCACTCTAATCCACGATAGGTTACAGTACCTGCAATTTGGGGAGGTTAGGTTAGGTTACGTTGGTTAGGTTAGGTTAGGTTAGGTTAGGTTAGGTTAGGTTAGGCTCAAATTTAACCAGGAGACTCCAAATTTCGTTTTCTCACATAAACTTGATCGTAAATCACTCTAATCCACGATAGGTTACAGTACCTGCAATTTGGGGAGGTTAGGTTAGGTTACGTTGGTTAGGTTAGGTTAGGTTAGGTTAGGTTAGTAGGTTAGGTTAGGCTCAAATTTAACCAGGAGACTCCAAATTTCGTTTTCTCACATAAACTTGATCGTAAATCACTCTAATCCACGATAGGTTACAGTACCTGCAATTTGGGGAGGTTAGGTTAGGTTACGGTGGTTAGGTTAGGTTAGGTTAGGTTAGGTTAGGTTAGGCTCAAATTTAACCAGGAGACTCCAAATTTCGTTTTCTCACATAAACTTGATCGTAAATCACTCTAATCCACGATAGGTTACAGTACCTGCAATTTGGGGAGGTTAGGTTAGGTTACGTTGGTTAGGTTAGGTTATTTTAGGTTAGGTTAGGTTAGGCTCAAATTTAACCAGGAGACTCCAAATTTCGTTTTCTCACATAAACTTGATCGTAAATCACACTAATCCACGATAGGTTACAGTACCTGCAATTTGGGGAGGTTAGGTTAGGTTACGTTGGTTAGGTTAGGTTAGGTTAGGTTAGGTTAGGTTAGGCTCAAATTTAACCAGGAGACTCCAAATTTCGTTTTCTCACATAAACTTGATCGTAAATCACTCTAATCCACGATAGGTTACAGTACCTGCAATTTGGGGAGGTTAGGTTAGGTTGGGTTGGTTAGGTTAGGTTAGGTTAGGTTAGGTTAGGTTAGGCTCAAATTTAACCAGGAGACTCCAAATTTCGTTTTCTCACATAAACTTGATCGTAAATCACTCTAATCCACGATAGGTTACAGTACCTGCAATTTGGGGAGGTTAGGTTAGGTTACGTTGGTTAGGTTAGGTTAGGTTAGGTTAGGTTAGGTTAGGATAGGTTAGGCTCAAATTTAACCAGGAGACTCCAAATTTCGTTTTCTCACATAAACTTGATCGTAAATCACTCTAATCCACGATAGGTTACAGTACCTGCAATTTGGGGAGGTTAGGTTAGGTTACGTTGGTTAGGTTAGGTTAGGTTAGGTTAGGTTAGGTTAGGCTCAAATTTAACCAGGAGACTCCAAATTTCGTTTTCTCACATAAACTTGATCGTAAATCACTCTAATCCACGATAGGTTACAGTACCTGCAATTTGGGGAGGTTAGGTTAGGTTACGTTGGTTAGGTTAGGTTAGGTTAGGTTAGGTTAGGTTAGGTTAGGTTAGGTTAGGTTAAAAGGGTCAAGTTAGGTTGGTTAGGTTAAGTTATCGTTAGGTTAGATCCACGATAGGTTAGGTAGAATTAGGGGAGGTTAGGTTAGGTTACGGGTTGGTTAGGTTAGGTTAGGTTAGGTTAGGTTAGGTTAGGTTAGGTTAGGCTAAATTTAGGAGGGTAAGTTGGTTAGTTAACTTATCGTTAGGTTTACGATAGGTTACAGGTTTTGAATTTGGGGAGGTTAGGTTAGGTTACGTTGGTTAGGTTAGGTTAGGTTAGGTTAGGTTAGGTTAGGTTAGGTTAGGTTAGGGTTAGGTTAGGTTAGGTTAGGTTAGGTTAGGTTAGGTTAGGTTAGGTTAGGTTAGGTTAGGTTAGGTTAGGTTAGGTTAGGTTAGGTTAGGTTAGGTTAGGTTAGGTTAGGTTAGGTTAGGTTAGGTTAGGTTAGGTTAGGTTAGGTTAGGTTAGGTTAGGTTAGGGTTAGGTTAGGTTAGGTTAGGTTAGGTTAGGTTAGGTTAGGTTAGGTTAGGGTTAGGTTAGGTTAGGTTAGGTTAGGTTAGGTTAGGTTAGGTTAGGTTAGGTTAGGTTAGGTTAGGTTAGGTTAGGTTAGGTTAGGTTAGGTTAGGTTAGGGTTAGGTTAGGTTAGGTTAGGTTAGGTTAGGTTAGGTTAGGTTAGGTTAGGTTAGGTTAGGTTAGGTTAGGTTAGGTTAGGTTAGGTTAGGTTAGGTTAGGTTAGGTTAGGTTAGGTTAGGTTAGGTTAGGTTAGGTTAGGTTAGGGGTTAGGTTAGGTTAGGTTAGGTTAGGTTAGGTTAGGTTAGGTTAGGTTAGGTTAGGTTAGGTTAGGTTGTGTTGGGTTAGGTTAGGTTAGGTTAGGTGGGTTAGGTTAGGTTAGGTTGGGTTGCGTTAGGTTAGGTTGGGTTTTAGGTTAGGTTAGGTTAGGTTAGGTTAGGTTAGGTTTTAGGTTAGGTTAGGTTAGGTTTTGGGTTAGGTTAGGTTAGGTTAGGTTAGGTTAGGTTAGGTTAGGTTAGGTTAGGTTAGGTTAGGGTTTGGTTAGGGTTGGGTTTTTTTAGGTTAGGTTAGGTTAGGTTAGGTTAGGTTAGGTTAGGTTAGGTTTAGGTTAGGTTAGGTTAGGTTAGGTTAGGTTTGGTTAGGTAGGTTAGGTTGGTTGGTTAGGTTTTAGGTTAGGTTAGGTTAGGTTAGGTTAGGTTAGGTTTTAGGTTAGGTTAGGTTGGTTAGGTTAGGTTAGGTTAGGTTAGGTTAGGTTAGGTTAGGTTAGGTTGGTTGGTTGGTTGGTTAGGTTAGGTTAGGTTAGGTTAGGTTAGGTTGGTTAGGTTGGTTGGTTGGTTTTTGGTTAGGTTAGGTTAGGTTAGGTTAGGTTTGGTTAGGTTAGGTTAGGTTAGGTTAGGTTAGGTTAGGGTTTTTGGTTAGGTTAGGTTAGGTTAGGTTAGGTT
>NW_027214228.1:0-3282 GCF_042767895.1 Penaeus vannamei | reverse complement strand
TTTTTTAAAAATTTGATAAAATATATAAATAATAAAATAATGATTATAGATAGATAAAATAAATGAACAGATAATAATGGAAATAAATTAATAGATAAATGAAAAACAAATAAATATATAAAACAGACATATAGGCAAATAGATAGAATGTAAAAGAAAATAAAAAAGGAAAAAAAAATATTGAATAGACAAATAAATAGATCATTTCACAAATTAACATGAACATTATTGCTCGGTATTTTTAGCTATTTTTAGCTTTTTTTTTTTTTTTTTTTAATCTAGCACAAAAGTAATGTCGGATTTACTTAATGTTGATAAGGAAATGCTTTAATTGGATAACCGGTAATATGAGAGAGAAGAGAGAGAGAGAGAGAGAGAGAGAGAGGAGAGGAGAGAGGAGAGAGAAAGAAAGAAGAAGAAAGAAAGAAGAAGAGAAAAGAAAGAAGAAGAAGAAGAAAAGAAGAAGAGAAAAAAGAAGACAAAGGGGAAAGAAGAAAGAAGAGAAAAAGAAAGAAAGAGAGAAACAGCCAGACAGAGACAGAGAGCGAGAGAGAGAAATCGAAGGAGACAAAGATACAAACGGACAGAAAGAAACAGACAGCCAAGCAGACAGACAGACAGACAGACAGAGAGAAGGTCGAAATGATTGCTTCTCGAAGACCTCGGCGAGAACGTGTCTAATTGGAGGAAGAGACAAAGACGACCCCATCATCATCATCGAAAGAAAAAGGAAAAAGAGAAAGAGAAAAGGGGAAAAGGGAGAAAAAGGGAAAGGAAAAGAAAAAAAAAAGAAAAAGAGAAAGAAAGGAAAAAGAAAATGGGAAAAGGAAAAAGGGAAAGAAAGAAAGGAAAAAAGGGAAAGAGAAAAAGGAAAAAGGAAAAAGAGAAAGAGAAAAAGAAAAAAAGAAAGGAAAGAAAGAAAGGAAAGGAAAAAGGAAAGAGAAAAGGAAAGGAAAAAAGGAAAAAGGAAAAGGAAAAAGGAAAGGAAGAGAAAGGGGAAAAAGGAAAAAAAAAAGAAAGAAAAAAGGAAAAGGGAAGAAAAGGGAAAGAAATAAAGGAAAGGCTAAAAAAAAGAAAGGAGAAAGGGAAAGGGAAAAGGAAAAAGGGAAAGAGAAAAAGGAAAAAGGAAAAAGAGAAAGAGAAAAAAGTGAAAAGGGAAAGAGAAAAGGGAAAAGGTATCCGTTATTTCTTTGCTCTGTTTTTTTCTTTATTTTTTCCTTTTTTCTTTTCTTTTTTTATCTGGAGACAAGGCTGAGAGAGAGTGACGGAAATGTGTCTCTTCTTCTCTCTATCTTTCGGTTTCTCTCTCTCACTTTCTCTGTCTCATTCTCTCTCTCTGTCGCTCTCCCCCTCATTCGGTCACTCACTCACAAATACACAAATGTGTGCATGTGGTGTGTGTGCGTTTGTGGGGGGCTGTGTTTTTGTTTTTTTTGTGTGTGTCAAAGAGAGAGAGAGAGAGAGAGAGAGAGAGAGAGGGAGAGAGAGAGAGAGAGAGAGAGAGGAGAGAGAGAGAGAAGAAGAAAAGAAAAAAAAAAAAAAAACAGACAGACAGACAGACAGACAAACAGCAACCCATTCAAAATCACCCATAAAATACAATTATACGAGAGAAATAAATAACGAATATAGCAGCATTCACGTATAAATCTAATGGCCACTACGATTTTTTTTTTTTTTTCACGTAAACAAATAAATTTCTTTTATATCGCCATTCATTTTTGGGTTTGTGGACGAGCATCAAAATATATGGGTCTCGCCTTTCAACCCTTTCGCCCTGGGGAGAGCTATCTGCCGAAGGAAACTCGGGTTCTCTTCTTGATTTCTCTGTTTGTTTGTCTGTCTTTCTCTCTCTCTCTATGTGTGTTTCTCTCTTTCTCTACCTCTCTCTGTTTCTCTTTCTCTCTCTGTTTCTCTCTCTCTCTCTCTGTTTTTTCTCTCTCTCTACATTTACATATATATATGAATATATATGTGGATATATATACATATTTATGTATATACATGCATATATATATATATATATATATATATATATATATATATATATATATATATATATATATATATATATATATATATATATATATAAACCCCCACCCCGTCCAAAACCTCCGGTCCCCCGGGCCGGCCAAGGGACCCCTTTCCCCCGAGGACCCCCCACCCGCTCGGAATCGACGTGGCCCCCGGGGTTTGGGGCCCCCCAAAAGGGGGGGGGTCTGCGTGGGTTATCCCGGGGAACTCCAGGAGGAATACTGAAAACTGTTGTCTTCGGAAAACTTTGCAAGGGCGTGAGGTTGCAGTTGAAGTGGGACGGGGGGGCGTCTGAGGCAACGGACCTGACGTGGGAAGACCGACATATTTGTATATATAAACATATTTTGTGTGTTTTTATTTTTTATTTTTTTTTTTTTTTTTTTTTCTTTATATATATTTTTTTTTTTTTTTTTTATTTTTTTTTTTTTTGTTATATATAAAAAAAAAAAAAAAAAACAACAACACACACATACACAAAAAAATATATATATATATATATATATATATATATATATATATATATATATATATATATATATTTTTTTTTTGTTGTGTGTGTGTGTGTGTGTATGTGTATGTATGTATAAGATAACAAAATTCAGAAAAAGACGTTGATGAACATAACGAAGAAGATAAGAGAGAAAAAACAGGTAAATAAAGACGAAGAATGAGTACAAGAAAAAGGGCAGTAATAAGGCATAAGAAAAGAAATAATAACCCACGACGATAAGAAAGAGGAAATAAAGAAGAAGAAAAAGGAAACAAAACAGGAGAAAATAACGTGATAATTCCTTCCACATGAGAGAACACGAGACAAAGGAAAGTCATCCTTTTACAAAAATTGATCAATTTTTCCCCTTTTTTTTTTTGGGAAAATAATGGGGAAAAATAAATAAAAGGGTTTTTATATCAATTTTGGTTTTCAATAATAATAAGAGAAAAAAGGGGTTTTATATCACCTATGGTTTTCAATAATAATGATAATAACAATAAAAGGGGTTTTATATCAATTTTGGTTTTGAATAATAATAATAACAGAAAATAGGGGTTTTATATCCCTTCTGGTTTTAAGGGGGAAAAATTGAAAAAAGGGGTTTTTCAATTTTTTAAAAAAAGAAAAAGGTTTTTTTTTTTGAAAAAATATTTAAAATCGGGGGGTTTTTAATAATTTTTAAAAAAAAAAAGAAAAAAAGGGGTTTTCTATTTTTGAATAATATTGATAAAATCGGGGTTTTCAATAATTTT
>NW_027214222.1:0-3246 GCF_042767895.1 Penaeus vannamei | reverse complement strand
CTTAAAAAAATATATTATATCATTATTATCATTATTCATCTTTTTATATTATTATCATTATACTATCATTATTATCATATTATTTCATCATTATTGCAGTTATAATAATTATTATGCTAATTATTTTTGCTATTTTATCATTATAACTATTTATAATGATAATAGCAATATGATAATCTTAGAAAAATAATGACAATAATAATAATTATAATGACAATGATAATGATATTATTTCTATTGCATTATTAGTATGGAAATTATTGGAATAGAGTTTATTGCTATTATTGAAATAATTATCAAGATATTTAATAATTTATCTTTTTCATTATTATTGCATTATATTGTCATTAACATATAATTATCATATTATTGTCTTAAGGGAATTATCAGGAAATCATAAATTCTGAATTATTTAAAATCCTCATAATTACCATTTAAAAGCGAAAAGGGTTTTTTTTGACGTTCTCTCAAAGGTGTAATACTGAATTTGCCTTTTTCGACTTTTGGGATTTTATTACTTTGGCCTTTATTTATTATAAAAGGACTGAATGATAATTATTTATCATTATTATCATTCTGTCATCATTTTTATTGTTATCATTATGTCATTATCATCATTTATTAAACATTATTATAAACATTATTTAGAATTATAATTATTATGCTAATGATTATTTATTTTTAAACATTATAACTTTTAATATTTAATGTAATTAATAAGATCTTAAAATAATAATTAAATAATAATAATTAATAATGACAATGATAATAATTAATTTTTTATTGCATATTATTTTGAAATTATTGAAATAGATTTTGCTATTTTGCTAATTTAAGATTATCATTATAATTATGACTTTATTATTATCATTATTATTGTCATTATCATTGTCATTATCATCATAATTTTCATTATTGTCAATAATAAATGGAATCATCATGGAAATTATCATAATTACCTGAATTAATAAAATCCTCATAATTACATTAAAAAGCGAAAAGGTTTTCGACTATACTTAATGTAGATTTTGCCGTTTTCGACTTTTGGATTTTATTACTCTGCCTTTCATTTTCATTATAAATGGATGAATAATAATTATTATCATCATTATTATCATTTTAAGTCATTAATTTTATATGATATATTACATATAATTATATCATGATAAATCATTATATTAGTCATATTATTGCATTATAATAATAATTCAGTATAATTATTATTACTCATTTATGCAATAATAATAACTTCTTATATAATTATAATATTATATTGTATATCTATTTATTATCATAAGTCATCAATAATAATAAATAGTTATAGATAAAATGATAATAATTAGATAATATTATTATAACTCTAATAATGATGATATAATAATGATAATCATGATGATAATGACTATAATGAATAATCATTAAAAATTATGACAGTAATGATAATGATGATAATAATTATCATTAGTCCATTTATAATGAAATAAAGGCCAAGTAATAAATCCCAAAGTCAAAAAACGGCAAATCTCGCATTTAAGCTTTGAGAAGAAACGTCGAAAAACTTTTCGCTTTTAATGGTAATTATGAGGATTTTAACATTAATTCAGGTAATTATGATGATTTCATGATGATTCCTTTATTATTGACAATAATGATAATTATGATGATAATGACAATGATATGAAATAATAATGTAATAATGATAAAGTCATAATTATAATGATAATCTTGATAATTACTGAATAATAGCAATAATTAACTCTATTCCAATAATTTCATACTAATAATGGCAATAGAAATATATATCATTATCATTGTCATTATAATTATTATTATTGTCATTATTATTTAAATATATTATTTATTATCATTATATAAATAGTTATAATGATAAAAATAGAATAATATTAGCTAATAATTATTATAACTGCAATATGATGATAATAATAATGATAATCATGATGATAATGACTATAATGATAATAATCATAAAAATATGACAGTAATTAATAATATGATAATAATTATATTAGTCCAAAATTTTTAATGAAATAAAGGAAAGTAATAAAATCACAAAAGTCGAAAAACGGCAAAATCTAGTGTATTACAGCCTTTTGAAGAAATCGTAAAAAACTTTCCTTTTTAATGGTAATTAAAAGGATTTTAACATTAATTCAGGTAATTTTGATGATTTCCTTGATGATTCCTTTATTATTGACAATAATGATGATAATTATTTATGATAATGAAAATAAAAATGAAATAATAATGATAATAATGATAAAGTCATAATTATAATGATAATCTTGATAATTACTCAATAATAGAATAATTAACTCTATTCCAATAATTTCCATACTAATAATGGCAATAGAAATAATAATAATTATATTGTCATAAAATTATTATTTTCTTATTATTTCTAAGAAACATATTTTTGCTATTATCATTATATAAATAGTTATAATGATAAAAATAGCAATAATAATTAGCATAATAATTATTATAACTGCAATAATGATGAAATAATATGATAATTGATTTGATATAATGATAAAATCTAAAATGATGACAGTAATGATAATAATGATGATAATAATTATCATTCAGTCCATTTATAATGAAATAAAGGCCAGAAGTAATAAAATACCAAAATCAAAAAAAAGGCAAAATCTAGGTATTAAACCTTTGAGAGAAACGTCGAAAAAAACTTTCGCTTTTATGGGAATTATGAGGATTTTAACATTATTCAGGTAATCATGTGATTTCCATGATGATTCCTTTATTATTACAATATGATAATTATGATGATAATGACAATGATAATGACAATAATAATGAATAATGATAAAGTCATAATTATTAATGATAATCTTGAAATTACTGAATAATAGTAATAATTAACTCTATTCCAATATTTCCATATAATAATGGCAATAAATAATAATATCATTATCATTGTCATTAAAAATTATTATTATTGTCATTATTATTTCTAAGATCATTATTTATATCATTATATAAATAGTTATAATGATAAAATAGCAATAATAATTAGCAAATAATTATTAACTCAATAATGATGATAATAATAATGATAATCATGATGATAATGACTATAATGATAATAAACATAAAATGATGACAGTAATGATAATAATGATGATAATATTATCATTCAGTCCATTTTTAAATGAAAAGGCAGATAATAAAATTAAAATCGAAAAAGAAATTTTTACTTTTAAAAAT
>NW_027214216.1:0-3187 GCF_042767895.1 Penaeus vannamei | reverse complement strand
GTCCTCTTCCCCTTGAGCGGGGCCTTTCCCTTCCTTCCCGCCCGCCCGCCCGCCAGGCCCCAGGCCAAAAAAGATGGCGCTAGGGGCCTGGGGGGGAGGGGGAAACCCCCCTTTCCCCCCTCCCCCCCCCCGCCGCCGCCTCTTCCCCCCCCTCTCCTCCCCTCTCTCCCCCCCCCCCTACCCTTCCCCCTTCCCCTTCCTCCCTTCTCAATCTCCTTCCCTTTTTCCCCTCTCCTCCCCCCCTTTTTTCTCTTCCCCCAAAAAGGGGGGAAAAAAGGGGGGAAGGGAAACTGGGGGAGGGAGGGAGAGGGAGGGAGAGGAAGGGAGGGAGGGCAGAGAGAGGGAGGAGGAGAGGGAGGAGGGGAGGGAGGGAAGGAAGGGAGGGAGGGAAAGAGAGGGAGGGAGGAGAAAGGGGAGGAGGGAAAAAAACTGGAGGGAGGACAGGTGGGGGGGGAGAGGGAGGAAAAGGGGGGGGGAGGGAGGGGGGAGGGGGCGAGGGGGGGAGGGAGGCGAGGGGGGGGGAGGGAGGGGAAGGGAGGGAAAGGGTGGGGAGGGAGGGGAGGGGGGAGGGAAGGGGGAGGGGGGTAAAGGGAGGAGGGGGGGAGGGGGTGGAGGGGGGCAGGGGGGGGAGGGGGGAGGCGAGGGGGAGGGGAAGAGGGGGGGGAGGGAGGGAAGGGGAGGGAGGGGAGGGGAGGGGGAGGAAAGGGAGGGGGAGGGGAAAGAAGGGGGGAGGGGGGGAGGGAGGGGGGAGGGAGGGGGGGAGGGGGGAACAGGAGGGAAAAAGGGAAGGAGGGGAAAAAGGGGGGAAAGGGAAAGGGAGGGGGAGGGAGAAAAGAGGAGAAAAAGAGGGAGAGAGGAGAGAGAGAGAGGGGAAAAAGGGAAAAAGGGAGGAGAGGGGAGGGAGGGAAAGGGAAAAGGGGGGAAGGGAGGGGGGGAGGGAGGAAGGGGGAGGGAGGAGGAGGGAAGGACATAAAAAAAAAAAGGGGGGGGGAGGGAGGAGGAAGAGGGGAGAAAAGGGAGGGAAGGGAAAAGGGAAGAAGGGAAAAGGAAGGAAAGGGAAAAGGGAGAGGAAGGGAAGGGGAAGGAAGGGGAAGGGAAGGAGAGGGGGGGGAAAAGGGGGGGAAAGGGAAGGGAAAGGGAAAGGGAAGGAGGAGGAAGGGAGAGGAGAGGAGAGAGGGGGGGGGGAGGTTTGATTTGTGTTTTTTCTTTATATTTTGGTTATTTTATTTTCTCTTTTTCGGGATTACTTCTTTCGATTTTCAAGATTCTGCACTACTTCTCTATCTCTCTCCTCTCTCTCTCTCTCTCTCTCCTCTCTCTCTACTTGCAATAACTCACATTTTGTCAAATCCCCCCTCTCCCCCATCCCACTCATCCCTCTTCCCTCCTCCCTCCTTCCCCCTTCCTCTCCCTCTCCCTTTCTCCCTTCTCTCCTCTTTTCTCCCTCCTCCTCTTCTTCCTCCTCATTTCCTTTTGCCCAACTTTCTTCCTTCTCTCCCCTCTCTCTCCTTTACTCTCCTCTCCTCTCCTCTCTCCTATCCTCTCCTCTCCTCTCCTCTCTCCTTTCTCTCTCTCTCTCTCTCCTCTCCCTCCTCTCCCTCCCTCCTCCCTCTCTTTCTCTCCCCCTCCCTCTCCTCTCTCTCCCTCCTCTCCCTCTCCTCCCTCTCCCTCTTCCCCTTCTCTTTCTTCTTCTTCCTCCCTCTTCTTCTTCTTCTTCTCTCTTTTCTTCCCTCCTCTTTCCTCCTCTCTCTCTCTTCTTTCTCCTTCCTCTCTTCTCTCTCCTTCCCTCTCCTCCCACTCTCTCCTCCTCCCCCTCCCCTCTCCTTCCTCCCTCTCTCCCTCCCTCTCTCTGGCTGGCTGGCGGGGGGGGGGGAAGGTCTCGGCGCAAGGGCGGCCTCCTCCCCGGTCCTTGTAACGCCGGGACCTTTCCTTCTTCCGCCGCCAGCCCAGAGCCAAAGGGAAGAGGAGATCGGCGTCTCAAGGGCGGTGGGGGGGGAGGCCACATGGCACCTTGACGCCGAGACCATCCCCCCGCCAGCCACTGACCTGAGCCAGGAGGGAGAGAGGGGATCGGCGCTCAAGGGCAGGGCGGAAGAAATCTGGCGCGCCGGGCCACCCGAGCGACCGATATCCTCTCTTCCCGCCAGCCAGCCAGGGAGGAGGGGAAGGGGGAAGGGCCGGAGGGAGGGAGGGAGGAGACAAGGGAGAGAGGGAGGGAAGAGAGGGAGGGAGGAGGAGGGAGGGAGGACAGGTAGGAGGAGGGGAGGGAGAGGGAGGAGGAAGGGAGAGAAGAGAGGAGAGGGAGGGAGGGAGAGGGAGGAGGGAGAGGAGGAGAGAGGAAGGGAGGGAGGAGAGAGAGAGGGAGGGAGGGAGAGGGAGGGAAGGGGAGGGAGGGAGGGAGGGAGAGAGGACGAGAGGGAGAGGAGGGAGGGAGGGAGGAGGAGGAGAGGGAGGGAGAGGAAGGGAGGGAGGGAGGGAGGGAGGAGAGAGAGGGAGGAGGGAGGACAGGTGGAGGAGGGAAGGAGGGAAGGAGGAGAGGGAGGAGGGAAGGAAGGAGAGGAGGGAGGAGAGGGAGAGGGAGGGAGGGAGGGAAGGAGAGGGAGAAGGAGGAGAGAAGAGGGAGGAGGGAGGGAGGAGGGAGGGAGGGGAGAGGGGAGGGAGGGAGGGAGGGAGAGGGGAGGGAGAGAGGGAGGGGAGGGAGGGGAAGGAAAGGGGGGAGGGAGGGAGAGGGAGGGAGGGAGGAAGGAGGGAGAAGGAGGGAGGAGAGAGTGAGGGGAGGGAGGGGGTAGAGGGAGGGGGGAAGGGAGGGAGGGAGGGAGAGGAGGGGAGGGAGAGGAGGGAGGAGGGAGAGGGAGAGGGGAAAGGGGGGGAGAGGGGGGGGGAGGGAGGGAAAAAGGGAGGGAGAGGGAGAGGAGGGAGGGAGGGAGGAGAGGGGGAGGGAGGGAGGGGGAGGGAGGGAGGACAAGGTGGAGGGAGGGAGAGGGAAGGGAGGAAGGGAGGGAGAGGGAGGGAGGAGAGGGGAGGGAGGGAGGGGAGGAAGGGGAGGGGGAGGGGAGGGAGGGAGAGGAAGGGAGGGGGAAAGGGGGGGAGGAGAGGGGAGGGGGGAGAGAGGGAGGGAGGGAGGGAGGGAAAGGGGGGGAGAGGGAGGAGGGAGAGGGGAGGAGGGAGAGGGAGAGGGAGGGGGGAG
>NW_027214189.1:0-3019 GCF_042767895.1 Penaeus vannamei | reverse complement strand
AGTGAACAACCCCCCCTCGAGAAGTGAACAACCCCCCTCGAGAAGTGAACAACCCCCCTCGAGAAGTGAACAACCCCCCTCGAGAAGTGAACAACCCCCCTCGAGAAGTGAACAACCCCCCTCGAGAAGTGAACATCCCCCCTCGAGAAGTGAACAACCCCCCCTCGAGAAGTGAACAACCCCCCCTCGAGAAGTGAACATCCCCCCTCGAGAAGTGAACAACCCCCCCCTCGAGAAGTGAACAACCCCCCACCCTCGAGAAGTGAACATCCCCCCCTCGAGAAGTGAACAACCCCCCTCGAGAAGTGAACATCCCCCCTCGAGAAGTGAACAACCCCCCCTCGAGAAGTGAACAACCCCCCTCGAGAAGTGAACAACCCCCCTCGAGAAGTGAACAACCCCCCTCGAGAAGTGAACAACCCCCCCTCGAGAAGTGAACAACCCCCCTCGAGAAGTGAACAACCCCCCCCTCGAGAAGTGAACAACCCCCCCTCGAGAAGTGAACAACCCCCCTCGAGAAGTGAACATCCCCCCTCGAGAAGTGAACAACCCCCCCTCGAGAAGTGAACAACCCCCCCTCGAGAAGTGAACATCCCCCCTCGAGAAGTGAACAACCCCCCCTCGAGAAGTGAACAACCCCCCCTCGAGAAGTGAACAACCCCCCTCGAGAAGTGAACAACCCCCCTCGAGAAGTGAACATCCCCCCCTCGAGAAGTGAACAACCCCCCTCGAGAAGTGAACAACCCCCCTCGAGAAGTGAACAACCCCCCTCGAGAAGTGAACATCCCCCCTCGAGAAGTGAACATCCCCCCCTCGAGAAGTGAACAACCCCCCTCGAGAAGTGAACAACCCCCCTCGAGAAGTGAACAACCCCCCTCGAGAAGTGAACAACCCCCCTCGAGAAGTGAACAACCCCCCTCGAGAAGTGAACATCTCCCCCCCTCGAGGAGTGAACACCCCCCCTCGAGAAGTGAACCCCCCCTCTCGAGAAGTGAACATCCCACACCCTCGAGAAGTGAACACCCCCCCTCGAGAAGTGAACATCTCCCCCCCTCGAGGAGTGAACAACCCCCCTCGAGAAGTGAACATCCCCCCTCGAGAAGTGAACAACCCCCCCTCGAGAAGTGAACAACCCCCCTCGAGAAGTGAACAACCCCCCTCGAGAAGTGAACATCCCCCCTCGAGAAGTGAACAACCCCCCTCGAGAAGTGAACAACCCCCCTCGAGAAGTGAACAACCCCCCCTCGAGAAGTGAACAACCCCCCCTCGAGAAGTGAACAACCCCCCTCGAGAAGTGAACAACCCCCCCTCGAGAAGTGAACAACCCCCCCTCGAGAAGTGAACAACCCCCCCTCGAGGAGTGAACAACCCCCCTCGAGAAGTGAACAACCCCCCCTCGAGAAGTGAACAACCCCCCCTCGAGAAGTGAACAACCCCCCCTCGAGGAGTGAACAACCCCCCCTCGAGAAGTGAACAACCCCCCCTCGAGAAGTGAACAACCCCCCCTCGAGAAGTGAACAACCCCCCCTCGAGAAGTGAACAACCCCCCCTCGAGGAGTGAACAACCCCCCTCGAGAAGTGAACAACCCCCCCTCGAGAAGTGAACAACCCCCCTCGAGAAGTGAACAACCCCCCCTCGAGAAGTGAACAACCCCCCTCGAGAAGTGAACAACCCCCCTCGAGAAGTGAACAACCCCCCCTCGAGAAGTGAACAACCCCCCTCGAGAAGTGAACAACCCCCCTCGAGAAGTGAACAACCCCCCCTCGAGAAGTGAACAACCCCCCCTCGAGAAGTGAACAACCCCCCTCGAGAAGTGAACAACCCCCCTCGAGAAGTGAACAACCCCCCCTCGAGAAGTGAACTCACCCCCCCCCTTCGAGAAGTGAACAACCCCCCTCGAGAAGTGAACAACCCCCCCTCGAGAAGTGAACAACCCCCCTCGAGAAGTGAACAACCCCCCTCGAGAAGTGAACAACCCCCCCTCGAGAAGTGAACAACCCCCCCTCGAGAAGTGAACAACCCCCCCTCGAGAAGTGAACAACCCCCCCTCGAGAAGTGAACAACCCCCCCTCGAGAAGTGAACTCACCCCCCCCCCCTTCGAGAAGTGAACAACCCCCCTCGAGAAGTGAACAACCCCCCCTCGAGAAGTGAACAACCCCCCCTCGAGAAGAGAACATCCCCCCTCGAGAAGTGAACAACCCCCCTCTAGAAGTGAACAACTCCCCCTCGAGAAGTGAACACCCCCCCCTCGAGAAGTGAACAACCCCCCCTCGAGAAGTGAACAACCCCCCTCGAGAAGTGAACAACCCCCCCTCGAGAAGTGAACAACCCCCCCTCGAGAAGTGAACAACCCCCCCTCGAGAAGTGAACAACCCCCCCTCGAGAAGTGAACAACCCCCCCTCGAGAAGTGAACTCACCCCCCCCCCCTTCGAGAAGTGAACAACCCCCCTCGAGAAGTGAACAACCCCCCCTCGAGAAGTGAACAACCCCCCCTCGAGAAGAGAACATCCCCCCTCGAGAAGTGAACAACCCCCCTCTAGAAGTGAACAACTCCCCCTCGAGAAGTGAACAACCCCCCCTCGAGAAGTGAACAACCCCCCCTCGAGAAGTGAACAACCCCCCCTCGAGAAGTGAACAACCCCTCCTCGAGAAGTGAACAACCCCCACCTCGAGAAGTGAACAACCCCCCCCTCGAGAAGTGAACAACCCCCCCTCGAGAAGTGAACATCCCCCCCTCGAGAAGTGAACAACCCCCCCTCGAGAAGTGAACAACCCCTCCTCGAGAAGTGAACAACCCCCACCTCGAGAAGTGAACAACCCCCCCCTCGAGAAGTGAACACCCCCCCTCGAGAAGTGAACAACCCCCCCTCGAGAAGTGAACACCCCCCCTCGAGAAGTGAACAACCCCCCTTGAGAAGTGAACAACCCCCCCTCGGGAAGTGAACCCCCCCCCCCCCCCCGGAAAATACCCCCCCCTTTGGGTGAACCCCCTCGGGTGACCCCCCCCCCGAGAAGT
>NW_027214173.1:0-2908 GCF_042767895.1 Penaeus vannamei | reverse complement strand
TCCAAATTTCGTTTTCTCACATAAACTTGATCTAAATCACTCTAATCCACGATGGTTCAGTACCTGAATTTGGGGGGAGGGTTTGGTTGGGTTAGGGTTGGTTAGGTTGGGGGTTTGGTTGGTTAGGTTAGGTCAAATTTAAAAGGGGAAATCCCCAAAATTTTGTTTTCTCACATAAACTTTTTCAAAAAACTCTAATCCCCGATAGGTTACAGTACCTGCAATTTGGGGAGGTTAGGTTATTCGTTGGGGGTTTTTTGGTTAGGTTAGGTTAGGGGGTCAAATTTAACCAGGAACTCCCAAAATTTGTTTTTTCACATAAAATTGATCGTAAATCACTCTAATCCACGATGGTTAAGCCTGCAATTTGGGGGGTTGGTTGGTTACGTTGGTTAGGGTTGGTTGGGTTGGTTAGGGTTTGGTTAGGCTCAAATTTAACCAGGAGACTCCAAAATTTGTTTTTTTCCCTAAACTTGATCGTAAATCATCTAATCCACATAGGTTACGTCCGTTTGGGAGGGTTTGGTTAGGTTTCGTTGGGTTTGGTTGGGTTGGTTTTGGTTTTAGGTTAGGTTGGCCCAAAATTTAAACCGGAGACTCCAAATTTCGTTTTCTCACATAAACTTGATCGTAAATCACTCTAATCCACGATAGGTTACAGTACCCGCAATTTGGGATTGGTTAGGTTACGTTGGTTAGGTTAGGTTTGGTTAGGTTAGGTTAGGGGTTGGGGCTAAATTTAACCAGGAACTCCCAAAATTTTGTTTTTTTCACATAAACGATCGTAAATCCTCTAATCCACGATAGGGTTATACCTGCAATTTGGGGGGGTTGGGGTTGGTTTTGGATTGATTGGGGATTAGGTTGGTTGGCTCTTTAGGAACTCCAAATTTCTTTTTTCCAAAAAATTTATCGTAAATCCTCTAATCCACGATAGGTTACAGTACCTGCAATTTGGGAGGTTTGGGGTTACGTTGGGTTGGGGTTTAGGGTTAGGGTTGGTTAGGTTAGGCTCAAAATTTTCCAGGAGACTCCAAATTTCGTTTTTTCACATAAACTTGATCGAAATCACTCTAACCACGATAGGGTTTCAGTACCCGAAATTTGGGGGGGTTGGTTAGGGTTTCGTTGGTTAGGTTGGGGGTTGGTTGGTTGGGTTAGGTAAATTTAACCCGGAGACTCCAAATTTCGTTTTTCACATAAACTTTATCGTAAATCACTCTAATCCCCATAGGTTACAGTACCCGCAATTTGGGGGGTTAGGTTAGGTTACGTTGGTTGGTTGGGAAGGGTTTTGGGGTTGGTTAGGTTAGGTCAAAATTTAAAGAGGAGACTCCAAATTTCGTTTTCTCACATAAACTTGTCGTAAATCACTCTAATCCCCGATGGTTTCAGTACCGTTTGGGAGGGTTGGTTGGGATTGGTTGGGTTGGTTGGGTTAGGTTAGGTTGGTTAGGTTAGGTTAGGTCAAATTTAACCAGGAGACTCCCAAAATTTTGTTTTCTCCTAAACTTGATCGTAAATATCTAATCCCCATAGGTTACAGTACCCAAATTTGGGAGGTTAGGTTGGTTACGTTGGTTGGTTAGGTTAGGTTGGTTAAGGGTTGGTTGGGGTCAAAATTTTAAACCCGGAGACTCCAAATTTCTTTTCTCACATAAACTTGATCGTAAAAAACACTCTAATCCACGATAGGTTACAGCCTGAAATTTTTTGGGGGTTGGTTGGTTACGTTGGTTAGGGGGAGGGTTGGAAGGGTTGGAGGGTTAAAGGGTTTGGCTCAAATTTAACCGGGGGACTCCTTTTTTTTTTTTCAATTAAACTTGATCGAAAACCTCTTCCAATAGGTTTGGGGCCTGCAATTTGGGGGGGGAGGTTGGGATTGGGGGATTGGGTTAGGGTTTGGGGGGGTTAAGGGTTTGGGTTAGGGTTGGCTCAAATTTCCCGAACTCCAAAATTTGTTTTTCCATTAAAAATTGATCGTAAATCACTCTAAATTTAATAATTTTTAAAAATTTTTAATTTGGGGGGGTTAAGGGTTTAGGTTCCCTTTTAGGGTTTGGGTTTGGTTAGGTTTGGGTTATTGGTTTAAACCCGGAAAACTCCAAATTTTGTTTCTCCCTAAAAAGTATTAAACACTCAAATCCAGATTTTTAGTACCGAATTTGGGAAATTAGGGTTGTTAAGGGGGTGGTTAGGGTTTGGAAAGGGTTTGGGTTTGGTTAGGTTCAAAAATTTTAAGGAAAATCCAAATTTGGTTTTTTATTAAAATTGATCAAATCCCCTAATCCACGATGGTTTTCAGTACCAATTTTGGGGGGTTGGTTAGGTTTTGTTGGTTTGGGGTTAGGGTTTGGGTTAAAAATTGGTTGGTTAAATAAAATTTTTGAGGGGAATAATTTGTTTTCCAAAGCTTTATCAAAACCCCTTTTAATCCCCGATGGGGGAAAAAATAATTTGGGGGGGTTAGGGTTGGAGTTGGTTTGGTTTTGGGTTAATTTAAAATTAAAAATTGGTTGGTTAAGGCTCAAAATTTTAAAGGAGCTTAAAATTTTGTTTTTTTAAAATTGATCTAAATCATCTAATCCCCGATAGGGTTAATTTTGAAATTTGGGGGGGTTAGGTTAGGGTTTCTTGGTTGGATTTTGGGTTGGAAGGGTTGGTTGGTAAATTTTGGAGGGCTCCAAAATTTTGTTTTTACATAAACTTGATGTAAATATTAATCCCGATGGTTTGTTTAATTTTTGGGGGGGTTAGGTTGGTTGTTTGGTTGGTTTTAAGGGTTGGTTAAGGTTAGGTTGGTTGGCTCCCAAAATTTTCCAAAGGGGACTCCCAAAATTTTTGTTTTCTCCCCATAAATTTATTAAATCCTCCAATCCACGATGGGTTGGATTAAATTTGGGGGAGG
>NW_027214161.1:0-2814 GCF_042767895.1 Penaeus vannamei | reverse complement strand
GATTAGAGTGATTTACGATCAAGTTTATGTGAGAAAACGAAATTTGGAGTCTCCTGGTTAAATTTGAGCCTAACCTAACCTAACCTAACCTAACCCAACCTAACCAACGTAACCTAACCTAACCTCCCCAAATTGCAGGTACTGTAACCTATCGTGGATTAGAGTGATTTACGATCAAGTTTATGTGAGAAAACGAAATTTGGAGTCTCCTGGTTAAATTTGAGCCTAACCTAACCTAACCTAACCTAACCTAACCTAACCAACGTAACCTAACCTAACCTCCCCAAATTGCAGGTACTGTAACCTATCGTGGATTAGAGTGATTTACGATCAAGTTTATGTGAGAAAACGAAATTTGGAGTCTCCTGGTTAAATTTGAGCCTAACCTAACCTAACCTAACCTAACCTAACCAACCCCCTAACCTAACCTAACCTTCCCCCAAAATTTCAGGTACTGTAACCCATCGTGGATTAGAGTGATTTACGATCAAGTTTATGTGAGAAAACGAAATTTGGAGTCTCCTGGTTAAATTTGAGCCTAACCTAACCTAACTAACCCAAAACCAACCAACCTAACCAACGTAACCTAACCTAACCTCCCCAAATTGCAGGTACTGTAACCTATCGTGGATTAGAGTGATTTACGATCAAGTTTATGTGAGAAAACGAAATTTGGAGTCTCCTGGTTAAATTTGAGCCTAACCTAACCTAACCTAACCTAACCTAACCTAACCAACGTAACCTAACCTAACTCCCCAAATTGCAGGTACTGTAACCTATCGTGGATTAGAGTGATTTACGATCAAGTTTATGTGAGAAAACGAAATTTGGAGTCTCCTGGTTAAATTTGGAGCCTAACCTAACCTAACCTAACCTAACCTAACCTAACCAACGTAACCTAACCTAACCTCCCCAAATTGCAGGTACTGTAACCTATCGTGGATTAGAGTGATTTACGATCAAGTTTATGTGAGAAAACGAAATTTGGAGTCTCCTGGTTAAATTTGAGCCCCAACCTAACCTAACCTAACCTAAAAACCCAAAGTAACCTAACCTAACCTCCCCAAATTGCAGGTACGGTAACTTAACGTGGATTAGAGTGATTTAGATCAAGTTTATGTGAGAAAACGAAATTTGGAGTCTCCTGGTTAAATTTGAGCCTAACCTAACCTAACCTAACCAACTTAACCTAACCTAACCTCCCCAAATTGCAGGTACTGTAACCTATCGTGGATTAGAGTGATTTACGATCAAGTTTATGTGAGAAAACGAAATTTGGAGTCTCCTGGTTAAATTTGAGCCTAACCTAACCTAACCTAACCTAACCAAAACCAACCAACGTAACCTAACCTAACCTCCCCAAATTGCAGGTACTGTAACCTATCGTGGATTAGAGTGATTTACGATCAAATTTATGTGAGAAAACGAAATTTGGAGTCTCCTGGTTAAATTTGAGCCTAACCTAACCTAACCTAACCTAACCTAACCTAACCAACGTAACCTAACCTAACCTCCCCAAATTGCAGGTACTGTAACCTATCGTGGATTAGAGTGATTTACGATCAAGTTTATGTGAGAAAACGAAATTTGGAGACCCCTGATTAAATTTGAGCCTAACTTAACCTAACCTAACCTAACCTAACCTAACCAACGTAACCTAACCTAACCTCCCCAAATTGCAGGTACTGTAACCTATCGTGGATTAGAGTGATTTACGATCAAGTTTATGTGAGAAAACGAAATTTGGAGTCTCCTGGTTAAATTTGAGCCTAACCTAACCTAACCTAACCTAACCTAACCTAACCAACGTAACCTAACCTAACCTCCCCAAATTGCAGTAACTGTAACCTATCGTGGATTAGAGTGATTTACGATCAAGTTTATGTGAGAAAACGAAATTTGGAGTCTCCTGGTTAAATTTGAGCCTAACCTAACCTAACCTAACCTAACCTAACCGAACCGAACCTAACCAACGTAACCTAACCTAACCTCCCCAAATTGCAGGTAATGTAACCTATCGTGGATTAGAGTGATTTACGATCAAGTTTATGTGAGAAAACGAAATTTGGAGTCTCCTGGTTAAATTTGAGCCTAACCTAACCTAACCTAACCTAACCTAACCTAACCAACGTAACCCAACCTAACCTCCCCAAATTGCAGGTACTGTAACCTATCGTGGATTAGAGTGATTTACGATCAAGTTTATGTGAGAAAACGAAATTTGGAGTCTCCTGGTTAAATTTGAGCCTAACCTAACCTAACCTAACCTAACCTAACCAACGTAACCTAACCTAACCTCCCCAAATTGCAGTTACTGTAACCTATCGTGGATTAGAGTGATTTACGATCAAGTTTATGTGAGAAAACGAAATTTGGAGTCTCCTGGTTAAATTTGAGCCTAACCTAACCTAACCTAACCTAACCTAACCGAACCGAACCTAACCAACGTAACCTAACCTAACCTCCCCAAATTGCAGGTAATGTAACCTATCGTGGATTAGAGTGATTTACGATCAAGTTTATGTGAGAAAACGAAATTTGGAGTCTCCTGGTTAAATTTGAGCCTAACCTAACCTAACCCAACCTAACCTAACCTAACCAACGTAACCTAACCTAACCTCCCCAAATTGCAGGTACTGTAACCTATCGTGGATTAGAGTGATTTACGATCAAGTTTATGTGAGAAAACGAAATTTGGAGTCTCCTGGTTAAATTTGAGCCTAACCTAACCTAACCTAACCTAACCTAACCTAACCAACGTAACCTAACCTAACCTCCCCAAATTGCAGGTACTGTAACCTATCGTGGATTAGA
>NW_027214158.1:0-2784 GCF_042767895.1 Penaeus vannamei | reverse complement strand
TAGATAGAGAGAGAGAGAGAGAGAGAGGGGGGGGGGATATCGAAAAGAGAGAGAGAGAGAGAAAGTGGAAGAGACAGAGATAAATAGATAAATGGGTAGATAGAGACATAGAAAGTGAGACAGAGAGAAGGGAAAGAGAAAGGTAGGGAAGGAAAGAGATATGCAAAAGAGACACTTTGAGAAATATAAATTTAAGAAAATCCTAAAAAGAAAGAGCGAGAGATTGTGTGTGTGTATGTGTCAGAATATATGTTTGAGTGTATGTGTGTGTGTATATAGGGGGGGGGGGTGACAGAGAGAGAGAGAAATAAAGTGAGCGGGAAAAGCGAAAGAGACAGATATATAGATAGATAAAAAGATAGACAGATAGAGAAGGGGGGATGAAAGGAGGAAGTGATGGGGAAGGAGGGATACAGAGAGAAAGAGAGAAAGAATGAGGGGTGGGGAATAGAGTGAAAAAAAAGTGAGAGAGAGGGTGGAGGTAGGTACAGAAAGAGTGAGAGAGAGAGAAAAAAAAAAGAGAAAGGGAGGGAGGGGAGGGAGGGACTGGTTGAGAGAGAGAGGGAGGGAAAAGGAGAGATAGTGGAAGTAGATAAGAGAAATTGGGAAAGAAAAAGAATGGGATAGAGAAAGTGAGAGAAAGAGATCGAGAGATGGTACGGGTAAGTAGAGAAAGAGAGTGAAAGAGAGAGAAGGAAAAAGATGGTGGAGGTAAGGTAGGAAAGGAGGGAGGATGGGAGGATGGGAGGGAGGGGAGGGAAGGAGGAATAGAGAAAGAGAGAGCGGGGAAAGAAAAATAACTAGATAGAGAGAAGATTGGAACGAGGGAAGGAGGGGATGGAGAGAGAGAGAGGGGGGGGGGAGACATGGAGGTTGGTAGAAAGATTGAGAAAGGGAGTGAGAGAGACAGAGAGGTAGATAGAGAGAGAGAGGGAGGAAGGGAGAGAGAGACACACAGCAACAGAGAGTGAGAGATTGAAGGAAAGATAAAGATAAATAGGCAGATATATACATAGAGATATTGCTTGAGAGGAGAGAGAGACAGAGGGGGAAGAAGGATGCAGTGAGAAAGAGAGAGAGGTGGGAGGAGGGAGGAAATATGGGAGGGAGGGAGAGGGAAAGAGAAAAGAGAGAGAGCGAGAGAGAGAGAGAGAGAGGGAGGAAATATGGGAGGGAGGGATAGAGAGAGAAAGAGAGAGAGAGAGAGATGGTGCAGATAAGTAGAGAAAGAGAGAGTGAAAGAGGTTGAGGAAGGGAGAGAGAAAGAGCGAAATAGAGAGATAGCGAGAAGGTGAGAGAGAGAATGAGAGACAGAGAGGGATATATATATATATATATATATATATATATATATATATATATAGAGAGAGAGAGAGAGAGAGAGAGAGAGAGAGAGAGAGAGAGAGAGCAAGACAGGGAGAGTGAGAGATGATGGTGCAGGTTAGTAGAGAAAGAGATATGCAAAAGAGACACTTTGAGAAATATAAATTTAAGAAAATCCTAAAAAGAAAGAGCGAGAGATTGTGTGTGTGTATGTGTCAGAATATATGTTTGAGTGTATGTGTGTGTGTATATAGGGGGGGGTGAGACAGAGAGAGAAAAAAATAAAGTGAGCGGGAAAAGCGAAAGAGACAGATATATAGATAGATAAAAAGATAGACAGATAGAGAAGGGGGGATGAAAGGAGGAAGTGATGGGGAAGGAGGGATACAGAGAGAAAGAGAGAAAGAATGAGGGGTGGGGAATAGAGTGAAAAAAAAGTGAGAGAGAGGGTGGAGGTAGGTACAGAAAGAGTGAGAGAGAGAGAGAAAAAAAAGAGAAAGAGGGGGAGGGGAGGGAGGGACAGGTTGAGAGAGAGGAGGGAAAAGGAGAGATAGTGGAAGTAGATAAGAGAAATTGGGAAAGAAAAAGAATGGGATAGAGAAAGAGATCGAGAGATGGTACGGGTAAGTAGAGAAAGAGAGTGAAAGAGAGAGAAGGAAAAAGATGGTGGAGGTAAGGTAGGAAAGGAGGGAGGATGGGAGGATGGGAGGGAGGGGAGGGAAGGAGGAATAGAGAAAGAGAGAGCGGGGAAAGAAAAATAACTAGATAGAGAGAAGATTAGAACGAGGGAAGGAGGGGATGGAGAGAGAGGGGGGGGGGAGAGAGATGGAGGTTGGTAGAAAGATTGAGAAAGGGAGTGAGAGAGACAGAGAGGTAGATAGAGAGAGAGAGGGAGGAAGGGAGAGAGAGACACGCAGCAACAGAGAGTGAGAGATTGAAGGAAAGATAAAGATAAATAGGCAGATATATACATAGAGATATTGCTTGAGAGGAGAGAGAGACAGAGGGGGAAGAAGGATGCAGTGAGAAAGAGAGAGAGGTGGGAGGAGGGAGGAAATATGGGAGGGAGGGAGAGGGAAAGAGAAAAGAGAGAGAGAGAGCGAGAGAGAGAGAGAGAGAGGTAGGAGAGAGGGAGGAAATATGGGAGGGAGGGATAGAGAGAGAAAGAGAGAGAGAGAGAGAGATGGTGCAGGTAAGTAGAGAAACAAAGAGTGAAAGAGGTTGAGGAAGGGAGAGAGAAAGAGCGAAATAGAGAGATAGCGAGAAGGTGAGAGAGAGAATGGAATGAGAGACAGAGAGGGATATATATATATATATATATATATATATATATATATATATATATATATATATATAGAGAGAGAGAGAGAGAGAGAGAGAGAGAGAGAGAGAGAGAGAGAGAGCAAGACAGGGAGAGTGAGAGATGATGGTGCAGGTTAGTAGAGAAAGAGATATGCAAAA
>NW_027214152.1:0-2676 GCF_042767895.1 Penaeus vannamei | reverse complement strand
CTTTTCCTCAACGTCTTTTTAAAAATTTAAATTTTTTTTCTTTTTCTTTGTCTAAGGAAAATTAAAACCTTATCTTTCTTTGTATTTTCTTTTTTAAAACTTTTTTTTTCTAAAATTTTTTGTTTTTTAAATATTTTAAATTATTTTTTTTTTTTTCATTTTTAAAATTTAATTTTTCATTTCATTTCTTTACTTTTTTCTCATTTTTTTTATATATATATATATATATATATATATATATATATATATATATATATATATATATATATATATATATATGTGTGTGTGTGTGTGTGTGTGTGTTGTGTGTTTTTTGTGTTTTATATGTATATATATATATTTAGTTTTCTTATTTGTTTCTTGTCATTTAAAAAGTTAAATTTAAAAAAAAAAGAGAGAACGAGAGAGAGAGAGAGAGAGAGAGAGAGAGAGAAAGAAAAAAGAAAAAGAAAAAAGGAAAGAAAAAAGAAAAGAAAAGGAAAAGAGAGGGAAAAAAGGAAAAGGGGAAAAAGGGAAAAGGGAAAAAGGAAAAAGGAAGGAAAAGGAAAGGAAGAGAGAGAGAGAGAGAGAGAGAGAGAGAAAGGAAAGAGAAGAGAAAGAGAAAAAAGAAAAAAAGAAAAGAAGAAAAAAAGAAAAGAAAAGAAAAAGAAAAAAAGAAAAAGGAAGAAAAAAAGAAGAAAAGAAAAGAAAAAAAGAAAAAAAGAAAAAAAGAAAAAGAAAAAAGGGAAAGAAAGAAATAAAAAAAGGAAGAGGAAAAAAAAAAAAAGGAAAAAAAAAAAAAGAAAAAAAGAAAAAAGGAAGAAAATTGAAAAATTGAAAAAGGGAAGAAAAGAAAAAAAGAAAGAGAAAGAAAAAGGAAGGAATGTTTTCTGGGAAAGGGAAAAAGACGTCATGACAAGCCCGGGTAGGCGAGGATAAGGGGTTCCTGAGGCAAGGGTTTTGGGAAAATTAATTGTTAGCTGACAGAAAGGGATGGCAGTGTAAGTTCCAACGAATTTTAAATAAAAATGGTATAAGGAGAAAAAAAAAATAAATAAAAATAAAATAGGTTTTTAAAAAGGAAAGGGAAAAAAAAGAGGGTGGAAAAAGGGACAAAAAAGGAGGAGGAAGAAGAAGAAAAAACAAAAAAAAGAAAAAAAATTTATTGAAAAAAAGAAAAAAGGGAAAAAAAAGGGGAAAAAAAAGGAAAAAAGAAAAATGAAGAAAAGGAATAAAAAAAAAAAAAAAAGAAAAAGAAACAAATAAAGAAGAAAAAAAGTTAAGAAAAGGGAAATAGAAGACGAAGGAAGGAAGAAAAAGAAGGAAAAAAAAAATGACTCGACTAAATTACCACAATGCAAAACTCGATCCAGTGGAATGCTGAAACTCGGCGAGAATAAATCAATGAAAGGTTTTATTCAAGGGGGTTCCCCTTTGAAAGAGAGAGGAGAGAGGAGAAGAGAAGGGGGGGAGGGGGGGAGGGGGGGAGGGGGGGAGGGGGGGAGGGGGGGAAGGGGGGGAGAGAGAGAGAGAGAGAAAAAGAGGGAGGGAGGGAAGGGGGGAGGAAGGGGGGAGAGAGAGAGAGAGAGAGAGAGAGAGAGAGAGAGGGAGAGAGAGAGAGAGAGAGGGGAGAGGGGGGGAGGGGGGGAGGGGGGAGGGGAGGGGGGGAGGGAGGGAGAGGAGAGAGAGAGAGAGAGAGAGAGAAAGGAGAGAAAGAGAGAGAGAAAGGAGAGAGAAGAAGGGGGAGGGGGGGAAAAGGGGGAGGGAGAGGAAGGGGAGGGAGAGGGAGGGAGAGGGGGGGAGAAGGGAAAAGGGGAAAAAGGGGAGAAAGGAGAAAGAGAGAAAGGAAAGGAAGAGGGAGAAGGGGGGGAAGGAAGGGAGGGGGGAAGAGAGAGAGGAAGAGAGAGGAAAGAAGAGGAAGGGGGAGAGGAGAAAGAGAGAGAGAGGGGGGAAGGGGGGGAAAAGGGGGGAGGGGGGGAGAGGGAAAAAGGAAAGGAAGAAAGGAAAGGAAGAGAAGAAAGAAGGAAGGGGGAAAAAGAAGAGAGAGAGAAAGGGGGGGAGGGGGGGAGGGAGGGGGGGAAAGGGGGGGAGGAGGGGGGAAGGAAGGAGAGAGAAAGGGAGGGGGGAGGGGGGGAAGGGGGGAAGGGGGGGAGGAGAGAGAGAGGGAGAGAGAGAGAGGAGAGAGAAGAGAAGAGAGAGAGAGAGGAGAGGGGGAGGGAAGGGGGGAGGAAAGGGAGAGGGAGAGGGAGGGAGAGAAAAGGGGAGAGAGAGAGAGAGAGAGAGAGTAGAGGGGGAGAGAGGGGAAAAAGGAGAGGGGAGAAGAGAGAGAAATTAAAAAAAGGAAGGCAAAGGAAGAGAGGGAGAAAGGAGGGAAGGGGGGGAGGGAGGGAAAGGGGGGAAAGAGGGAAAAAAAAAGAAAAGAAAGGGGGAAGGGGAAAAAAAAAGAAAAGGAAAAAAAAAAAGGGGAAAAAAAAAAGAAAAAAAAAAAGAAAGAAAAAAAGAGAAAGGGGGGAAAAAAAAGAAAAAAAAGAAAAAAAAAAAGAAAAAAAAAAAAAAAGGAAAGAAAAGGGGGGAAGGAAAAAAGGGGGGGGAAGGGGGAAGAAGGGGAGAAGGAAAAGGGAAAAAAAAAAAAAAAAAAAAAAAAAAAAAAAAAAAAAAAAAAAAAAAAAAAAAAAAAAAAAAAAAAAAAAAAAAAAA
>NW_027214145.1:0-2592 GCF_042767895.1 Penaeus vannamei | reverse complement strand
GCCTAATAGAGTGCTAGTTTGGCGAGATTGATGGCGTAGGTGGAGGATGCGTTCTGCTGTGGTGGCAGTGAGGTCCCTGGTGGTTGTCAGTATCTCTACGTCACCTTTCCCGGGAGAGAGAGAGGGAGAGGGAGAGAGAGAGAGGGAGGGAGGGAGGGAGAGAGAGAGAGAAAGAGAGAGGGAGGGAGGGAGGGAGAGGGAGGGAGGGAGAGAGAGAGAGAGAGAGAGGGAGGGAGGGAGGGTGGGAGGGAGGGAGGGAGAGGGAGAGGGAGAGGGAGAGACAGAGACAGAGACAGAGAGACAGTAAGAGACAGACAGAGAGGGGGTTCTGCTACTGAATATCTGCACTGGTGGTGAGAACCTTTCAAATGAAGGTCTTATCTTCCCATGACTGCTAAACCTTGTCCATAATGTCCACAAAAGTCTGGTTACGGTGACAGAGGATGATTCATGTGGTGTTTCACGCTGACTGACGACTCCTGAAACACGTGGAGCGAGGCTGACAAGCAATGCAGGAAAAAAAGTCAGGCAAAATGTCCGTTATATGAATATCCGGATGTTCGAGCGGTTAAAAGCGAAATAAAGTGGAAAAATCAGGCAAAATGTCCGTTGTATGAATATCCGGATGTTCGAGCGGTGAAAAGCGAAATAAAGTGGGAAAATCAGGCAAAATGTCCGTTGTATGAATATCCGGATGTTCGAGCGGTGAAAAGCGAAATAAAGTGGGAAAATCAGGCAAAATGTCCGTTGTATGAATATCCGGATGTTCGAGCGGTGAAAAGCGAAATAAAGTGGGGAAAATCAGGCAAAATGTCCGTTGTATGAATATCCGGATGTTCGAGCGGTTAAAAGCGAAATAAAGTGGGAAAAATCAGGCAAAATGTCCGTTGTATGAATATCCGGATGTTCGAGCGGTTAAAAGCGAAATAAAGTGGGAAAATCAGGCAAAATGTCCGTTGTATGAATCTCTTTCCGGATGTTCGAGCGGTTAAAAGCGAAATAAAGTGGGAAAATCAGGCAAAATGTCCGTTGTATGAATATCCGGATGTTCGAGCGGTTAAAAGCGAAATAAAGTGGGAAAAATCAGGCAAAATGTCCGTTGTATGAATATCCGGATGTTCGAGCGGTTAAAAGCGAAATAAAGTGGGGAAAATCAGGCAAAATGTCCGTTGTATGAATATCCGGATGTTCGTGCGGTTAAAAGCGAAATAAAGTGGGGAAAATCAGGCAAAATGTCCGTTGTATGAATATCCGGATGTTCGAGCGGTGAAAAGCGAAATAAAGTGGGAAAAATCAGGCAAAATGTCCGTTGTATGAATCTCTCTCCGGATGTTCGAGCGGTTAAAAGCGAAATAAAGTGGGGAAAATCAGGCAAAATGTCCGTTGTATGAATATCCGGATGTTCGAGCGGTTAAAAGCGAAATAAAGTGGGGAAAATCAGGCAAAATGTCCGTTGTATGAATATCCGGATGTTCGAGCGGTTAAAAGCGAAATAAAGTGGGAAAAATCAGGCAAAATGTCCGTTGTATGAATATCCGGATGTTCGAGCGGTGAAAAGCGAAATAAAGTGGGAAAAATCAGGCAAAATGTCCGTTGTATGAATATCCGGATGTTCGAGCGGTTAAAAGCGAAATAAAGTGGGAAAAATCAGGCAAAATGTCCGTTGTATGAATATCCGGATGTTCGAGCGGTGAAAAGCGAAATAAAGTGGGAAAAATCAGGCAAAATGTCCGTTGTATGAATATCCGGATGTTCGAGCGGTTAAAAGCGAAATAAAGTGGGGAAAATCAGGCAAAATGTCCGTTGTATGAATATCCGGATGTTCGAGCGGTTAAAAGCGAAATAAAGTGGGAAAAATCAGGCAAAATGTCCGTTGTATGAATCTCTTTCCGGATGTTCGAGCGGTTAAAAGCGAAATAAAGTGGGAAAAATCAGGCAAAATGTCCGTTGTATGAATATCCGGATGTTCGAGCGGTTAAAAGCGAAATAAAGTGGGGAAAATCAGGCAAAATGTCCGTTGTATGAATATCCGGATGTTCGAGCGGTTAAAAGCGAAATAAAGTGGGAAAAATCAGGCAAAATGTCCGTTGTATGAATATCCGGATGTTCGAGCGGTTAAAAGCGAAATAAAGTGGGGAAAATCAGGCAAAATGTCCGTTGTATGAATCTCTTTCCGGATGTTCGAGCGGTTAAAAGCGAAATAAAGTGGGGAAAATCAGGCAAAATGTCCGTTGTATGAATATCCGGATGTTCGAGCGGTTAAAAGCGAAATAAAGTAGGAAAAATCAGGCAAAATGTCCGTTGTATGAATCTCTTTCCGGATGTTCGAGCGGTGAAAAGCGAAATAAAGTGGGAAAAATCAGGCAAAATGTCCGTTGTATGAATATCCGGATGTTCGAACGGTTAAAAGCGAAATAAAGTGGGAAAATCAGGCAAAATGTCCGTTGTATGAATATCCGGATGTTCGAACGGTTAAAAGCGAAATAAAGTGGGAAAATCAGGCAAAATGTCCGTTGTATGAATATCCGGATGTTCGAACGGTTAAAAGCGAAATAAAGTGGGAAAATCAGGCAAAATGTCCGTTGTATGAAT
>NW_027214133.1:0-2438 GCF_042767895.1 Penaeus vannamei | reverse complement strand
GCCGGCCAGGCCCGGCCGGCCGGGCCCCGGCCGGCCAGGCCTGGCCTGGCCTGGCCCGGGCCCGGCCCGGCCAGGGCCGGCCGGCCGGGCCGGCCGGCCGGCCGGCCGGCCGGCCCGGCCCGGCCGGCCAGGCCAGGCCGGGGCCGGCCGGCCGGCCAGCCAGGCCCGGCCGGCCAGGCCAGGCCAGGGCCCGGCCCTGGCCTGGCGGCCAGGCCAGGCCCGGCCCGGCCGGGCCGGCCTGGCCGGCCGGCCGGCCGGCCCGGCCAGGCCCGGCCAGGCCAGGCCAGGCCAGGCCAGGCCTGGGCCCGGCCCGGGGGAGGCCAGGCCAGGGCCAAAGGGGCCAGGCCAGGGCAGGCCAGGCCAGGCCAGGCCCGGCCGGCCGGCCGGCCGGCCGGCCGGCCGGCCAGGCCAGGCCAGGCCGGCCGGCCGGCCGGCCGGCGGCCGGCCGGCCGGCCGGCGGCCGGCCGGCCGGCCCGGGGCCAGGCCGGCCCCGGCCGCCAGGCCAGGCCGGCCAGGCCAGGCCAGGCCAGGCCGGCCGGCAGGCCAGGCCAGGCCAGGCCAGGCCGGCCAGGCCGGCCGGCCTGGCCTGGCCCCGGCCGGCCGGCCGGCCGGCCGGCCAGGCCCGGCCAGGCCGGCCCGGCCGGCCAGGCCAGGCCAGGCCGGCCAGGGCCCCCCAGCCAGGCCGGCCAGGCCAGGCCAGGCCGGCCGGCCGGCCGGCCTGGCCGGCCGGGCCTGGCCCCGGGCCGGCCAGGCCCCGGCCAGGGCCCGGCCAGGCCTGGCCGGCGGCCGGGCCGGCCGGCCGCGGCCGGCCGGCCGGGCCGGCAGGCCAGGCCAGGCCAGGCCAGGCCGGGCCGGCCCGGCCGGCCGGCCTGGCCGGGGCCCGGCCAGGCCGGCCAGGGCCGGCCGGCCGGCCGGCCGGCCGGCCGGCCAGGCCAGGCCAGGCCAGGCCGGCCGGCCGACCACCGGCCGGCCGGCCGGCCCGGCCAGGCCAGGCCAGGCCAGGCCCCGGCCGGCCGGCCCGGCAGGCCAGGGCCCGGCCCGGCCGGCCGGCCTGGCCTGGCCCCGGGCCCGGCCAGGCCAGGCCAGGCCAGGCCAGGCCAGGCCGGCCGGCCGGCAGGGCCCGGCCCGGCCAGGCCAGGCCAGGCCAGGCCGGCCGGCCGGCCGGCCGGCCGGCCCGGCCAGGCCAGGCCAGGCCAGGCCGGCCGGGGCCGGCCGGCCCCGGCAGGCCCCGGCCAGGCCAGGCCCGGCCAGGGCCGGGCCCGGCCGGCCGGGCCAGGCCGGGCCCGGCCAGGCCAGGCCAGGCCAGGCCGGCCAGGCCAGGCCACCCGCCACCTGGCCGCCAGGCCGGGCCGGCCGGCCCGGCCGGGGGCCAGGGCCCGGCCAGGCCAGGCCCCGGGCCGGCCGGCCGGCCGGCCCCAGGCCAGGCCGGCCAGGCCGGCCGGCCGGCCGGCCGGCCAGGCCAGGCCAGGCCAGGCCAGGCCAGGCCGGCCGGCCGGGCCGCCGGGGCCCGGCCAGGCCAGGCCAGGCCAGGCCAGGCCAGGCCGGCCCCGGGCCGCCGCAGGGCCGGCCAGGGCCCGGCCAGGCCGGCCGGGCCGGCCGGCCTGCCCCGGGCCGGCCTGGCCTGGGCCTGGCCAACCAGGCCAGGCCAGGCCGGCCGGCCGGCCGGCCAGGCCAGGCCAGGCCAGGCCGGCCGGCCGGCCGGCCAGGCCCGGCCAGGCCAGGCCAGGCCGGCCGGCCAGGCCAGGCCGGCCGGCCGGCCGGCCGGCCGGCCGGCCAGGCCGGCCAGGCCAGGCCGGGCCCGGGCCCGGGCCCGCCGGCCCCCCCCCCCCCCCCCGGCCCCCACCACCAGGGCCCCCACCAGGGCCACCACCCAACCACCACCCCCCCACCCCCACCACCAGGGCCCCCACCCCCGGGCCCCCCCCCCGGCCCCCACCCGGGAGGCCACCACCACCGGCCACCGGCACCAGGCCAGGCCAGGCCACCACCACCCCCCCCCCACCAGGCCACCCCTCCATCACCACCCACCAAAACCCCCCACCACCACCACCAGGCCACCCCACCACCAGGGCCCCCAGGGCCCCCACCCCTTCACCCCCCTCCCCACCACCCCCCAGGGCCCGGGGCCCCTCCCCCCCCCCCTCACCACCACCACCACCACCCCCCCCCCACCAGCACCACCCGGGCCCGGCCCGGGCCACCCCTTCCACCCCCCACCACCACCACCCCAACCCACCCCACCACCACCAGGGCCACCCCACCACCCCCCCCCCACCACCAGGGCCCGGCCACCACCCCAGGCCCCCCCACCAGGCCACCACCACCACCACCCCCCCCCCCCTTAACCACCACCAGGCCCCCACCAGGGCCCCCCCCCCCCCCCAGGGCCCCCACCACCACCACCACCACCCTTTCCACCACCAGGGCCAGGCCAGGCC
>NW_027214121.1:0-2249 GCF_042767895.1 Penaeus vannamei | reverse complement strand
TATATATATATATATAAAAAAATATATATATATGAAAATATATATATAAAATATATATATATATATATATAAAATATATTAGATATATATATATATATATTAAAATATATGTAATATATATATATATATATAAAATATATATATATATATAAAATATATATTTATATAAATATATATATATAAATATATATATATAAATATATATATGTATATATAAATATATATATATAAAGAAAAATAAATATATATATAGAAAAATATACATATATGAAAAAATATATATATACAAATATATATATATATATATATATAAATATATATATATATATATATATATTTATTTATATATATATATATATATTTATTTATATATATATATATATATAAATAAATATATATATATATATATATAAATAAATATATATATATTTATATATTTATTTATATATATATAATATATATATATAACATATATATATATATATATAACATATATATATATATATATAACATATATATATATATATAGATATATATATATATAAATATATATATATATATATATATATATATAAATATATATATTATATATATATATATAAATATATATATATATATATATATATATATATATATATATATATATATATATATTTTATATATATATATGTAAATATATATATAAATATATATTTAAAATATATTTTATATATATATATATTATATGTAAATAATTATATAAATATATATATATTTATATATTATATATAAATATATATATATATATATATATATATATATATATATATATAAATATATATATATATATATATATATTTAAAAATTTTATTAAAAATATTATATAAAAATATTTAAAAATTTTATTAAAAATATATATATTTATTAATATTTATATATTATATATATAAAATTTATTAAAAATTATATATATTTTAAAAATATATATATTTATTATATTATATATATATTTATTATATTATATATATAAAAATTTATATTTAAAAATTTTATTATAAATATGTATATATATTTATTATATTTTTATATATAAAAATTTATTATATTATATATTATATATATAAAAATTTTATTATATATTAAAAATATATATTTATTATTTTTTTATATATAAAAATTTATTATAAAAATTTATATATTAAAAAAATATATATTTATTATATTATATATAAAAATATTTATTATATTTTAAATTTTTTATATAAAAATATATATATATAAAATATATATAAAATATTTATTTTAAAAAAAAATATATAATTTTTTATAGAAAAATATATATTTAAAAATTTTATTATAATATATTTAGTATATTATAAATTATATATAATATATATATAAATATATATATAATATTTATTTTAATTTTATAGATATTTTATATATAAAATATTTATTATAAATTTTATATATATATTTAAATTTTATTATAAAATATATATATATTTAATTTTAGTATA
Source organism: Penaeus vannamei (assembly GCF_042767895.1). Classification (NCBI taxonomy): domain Eukaryota; kingdom Metazoa; phylum Arthropoda; class Malacostraca; order Decapoda; family Penaeidae; genus Penaeus; species Penaeus vannamei. The sequence goes on along the minus strand of NW_027214121.1, from coordinate 750 downwards.
TAATATTTATATTTTTTAATATATATTTATTAAAATTATATATATATATTTAATTTTATTATAAAATATATTTATTTTAATTTTATATATTTTTTAATTTTATATATATAAATATTTATTATATTAAAAATATATATATATTTATTATATATTTAAAAATTTATTTTATGTATATATATAAAAATTTTGAAAAATTATATAAATATATATTTATTATATGTATATATATAAATTTTTATATATGATATATATTTAGTATATTATATATATATTTATTATATTATAAAATATTATATTAAAAATATATATATATTTTTATATTTATATATATATTTATTTATTATATAAATATATATTTATTAAATTATATATATATAAATTTTTTATATTAAATATATATATTTAATTAAAATTATATATATATATTTTTATATATATATATATTTTTATAAATTTTTTTATATAAAATTTATTATAAATATATATTTATTTATTTTTTATATATATATATTTTTTATATATATATTTATTTTTTATTATATATATATTTTATTATATTTATAAAAAATATATATTTTATTTATATATAAAAAAATATTTGTATATATAAATAAATATATATATATATATATATATATATATATATTTTAAATAAAAATATATTTATATATATATATTTAAATAAATTATATATATTTTATATATAAATATAATAAAAAAATATATATATATAAATATAATATATAAAAT
>NW_027214115.1:0-2219 GCF_042767895.1 Penaeus vannamei | reverse complement strand
TATATTTTAAAATTAATAATAATTATATATTTATTTAATTTTTATTATTAAATAATATAATATATATAAACAAAAAACAAAAAAAAACAAATTATAAAATTATAAAATTTTTAAATAAAAATTATATAATATTATATAATTTTAAATAAAAAATAAAAAAATAAAATAAAATTATATTTAATATAATTTAATATTATTTATTATTATTTTAAAATTATATTATTATTTTATTATATTATATAAATATTATAAATAAATATAAATATAATTTTATATAAAATAATATAATATATAAAATATTAATAATATTAATTTAAAATAAAATATAACAAAAAAAATATTAAAAATAATATTAATAATATAAATTAAAATATTATAATAAATAAAAAAAATAATAAAAACCCCTTTTATTTTTTAAATTTAAAATAGGATTTTAACATTAATTTTAAAATTTTATATATTTTTATTTTTATAAAAATATATAATTAATTTATATTAAAAAAATAAATAAAATATAAATATAATTTTAAAAATAATTTTGTTTATGAATAATAAAAATATTTAATATTAATATTTTATTAATAATATAAAATATTAACATATTTTCATTTTAAAATAACCTTATTTTTAAAAAGATTAATTTTTAAAAGTATTTTTTATTTTATTTTATAAAAATTTTAATTTTAAAAATAAATATAATTATAAAAATTTTTATAATGAAAAATATGTTAAAAATATAAAATATATAAAATATAAAATAAAAATAAAAAAATAATTACAAATAAAACATTAATTTTAAAAATGTAAAAACATTATTATATTTATATAAATAAAAATAATAAAATAAATAAAAATTAAAAATTTTAAAAATAAAAAACTTTTTTTTATTTAATTATAATTTTAATTAATTATAATTATATATTTTATATAAATTTTTATTTTATAAAATAATAATTTTATATAAAAAATAAAATTTTATATAAAATATTATAAATTTTTGAAAAATAAATATTAATTATTAAAAATTTTATATAATAATACAAAAAAATAAAAATATATTTTAAAATTATTTTATTTTATTTTTTATTTTTTAAAAATTACATTTTTGTATTTTATTTTATAAATATAAAAATATAGAAAAATTAAATTTTGATAATAATTATAAAAATAATTATATAATATATAATATAATAATATAAAATAATAATAAATAATATAAAATAATGAAAAATATAATAATATAAATAATATTATTATATTTATAATATATAACCCAAAATAATAAATTATATTAATTTAAAAATTAAAAATTTTTTTTAATGGGAAAATTTTAAATTTTTATATAAATTTTTTATTCCTAAATAAATATAATTATATATATAATATAATAAATAATAATTATAAAAAAATTATAAAATAATTTTTAATTTTATAAAAAATAATTAATTTTTATTAACATATTTTAAAAGGAAAAATTTAAGAATAAATTATTTTCAATTTTCCTTATAATTATTATTTTTGTCATTATTATTTCTAAAATTATCATTATTCCCATTATCATTATATAAATAGTTTAATAAAAAAAATTGGAATTAAAAATTAGCATAAAATTATTATAACTGCAATAATGATGAAAAAATAATGAAAAATAATGAATATAATATAATAATCATGAAAATAATGACAGTAATGAAAAAATGATAAAAATCATTATTCAGTCCATTTAAAATGAAAATTTAAAAAAAGGGAAATAATAAAAACCCAAAAGGAAAAAAAAGCAAAATCTCATTAAAGGGTTTTTAGAGAAACGTCGAAAAACAACCCCTTTTTCCCTTTTAATTTAATTTTGAGATTTAAAATTTTCAGGTAATTATGATGATTTTCATTATAAATTTTTTAATTTACAAAAATGAAGGGTAATTTTTTTGATGATAAAGGGCAATTTATAATGTTAAAAAAAAATAATGATAAAATAATTACTGCTTTTTTAAAAATAATTAATTAAATTTTAACCAAAACAATTAAAAATAATTATTATCTTTTTATAATTTAAATTCCTTTTTTAAAAATTAAATAATGATAAAAAAGCAATAAAAATTGAAAATAATAATTTTAAAATAAAAATTTAATAAAAATTTTATAATTATGCAAAAATACAAAAATTTAATAATTTTATAAAATAAAGGCAAAAAAAAATAAGAATTAACATCATTATCCCT
>NW_027214110.1:0-2137 GCF_042767895.1 Penaeus vannamei | reverse complement strand
TACGATCAAGTTTATGTGAGAAAACGAAATTTGGAGTCTCCTGGTTAAATTTGAGCCTAACCTAACCTAACCTAGCCTAACCTAACCTAACCTAACCTAACCTAACCAACGTAACCTAACCTAACCTCCCCAAATTGCAGGTACTGTAACCTATCGTGGATTAGAGTGATTTACGATCAAGTTTATGTGAGAAAACGAAATTTGGAGTCTCCTGGTTGAATTTGAGCCTAACCTAACCTAACCTAACCTAACCTAACCTAACCTAACCTAACCTAACCAACGTAACCTAACCTAACCTCCCCAAATTGCAGGTACTGTAACCTATCGTGGATTAGAGTGATTTACGATCAAGTTTATGTGAGAAAACGAAATTTGGAGTCTCCTGGTTAAATTTGAGCCTAACCTAACCTAACCTAACCTAACCTAACCTAACCAACGTAACCTAACATAATCTCCCCAAATTGCAGGTACTGTAACCTATCGTGGATTAGAGTGATATACGATCAAGTTTATGTGAGAAAACGAAATTTGGAGTCTCCTGGTTAAATTTGAGCCTAACCTAACCTAACCTAACCTAACCTAACCTAACCTAACCAACGTAACCTAACCTAACCTTCCCAAATTGCAGGTACTGTAACCTATCGTGGATTAGAGTGATTTACAATCAAGTTTATGTGAGAAAACGAAATTTGGAGTCTCCTGGTTAAATTTGAGCCTAACCTAACCTAACCTAACCTAACCTAACCAACGTAACCTAACCTAACCTCCCCAAATTGCATGTACTGTAACCTATCGTGGATTAGAGAGATTTACGATCAAGTTTATGTGAGAAAACGAAATTTGGAGTCTCCTGGTTAAATTTGAGCCTAACCTAAACTAACCTAACCTAAACTAACCTAACCAACGTAACCTAACCTAACCTCCCCAAATTGCAGGTACTGTAACCTATCGTGGATTAGAGTGATTTACGATCAAGTTTATGTGAGAAAACGAAATTTGGAGTCTCCTGGTTAAATTTGAGCCTAACCTAACCGAACCTAACCTAACCTAACCTAACCTAACCTAACCAACGTAACCTAACCTAACCTCCCCAAATTGCAGGTACTGTAACCTATCGTGGATTAGAGTGATTTACGATCAAGTTTATGTGAGAAAACGAAATTTGGAGTCTCCTGGTTAAATTTGAGCCTAACCTAACCTAACCTAACCTAACCTAACCTAACCAACGTATCCTAACCAAACCTCCCCAAATTGCAGGTATTGTAACCTATCGTGGATTAGAGTGATTTACAATCAAGTTTATGTGAGAAAACGAAATTTGGAGTCTCCTGGTTAAATTTAAGCCTAACCTAACCTAACCTAACCTAACCTAACCTAACCAACGTAACCTAACCTAACCTCTTTAAATTGCAGGTACTGTAACCTATCGTGGATTAGAGTGATTTACGATCAAGTTTATGTGAGAAAACGAAATTTGGAGTCTCCTGGTTAAATTTGAGCCTAACCTAACCTAACCTAACCTAACCTAACCTAACCTAACCTAACCTAACCAACGTAACCTAACCTAACCTCCCCAAATTGCAGGTACTGTAACCTATCGTGGATTAGAGTGATTTACGATCAAGTTTATGTGAGAAAACGAAATTTGGAGTCTACTGGTTAAATTTGAGCCTAACCTAACCTAACCTAACCCAACCCAACCCAACCTAACCAATTTTAAAATAACCAAAACCCCCCCAAATTGAGGTACTATAACCTATCGTGGATTAGAGTGATCTACGATCAAGTTTATGTGAGAAAACGAAATTTGGAGTCTCCTGGTTAAATTTGAGCCCAACCTAACCTAACCTAACCTAACCTAACCAACGTAAACTAACCTAACCTCCCCAAATTGCAGGTACTGTAACCTATCGTGGATTAGAGATATTTACGATCAAGTTTATGTGAGAAAACGAAATTTGGAGTCCCTGGTTAAATATGAGCCTAACCTAACCTAACCAACGTAACCTAACCTAACCCAAAGTAACCTAACCTAACCTCCCCAAATTGCAGGTACTGTAACCTATCGTGGATTAGAGTGATTTACGATCAAGTTTATGTGAGAAAACGAAATTTGGAGTCTCCTGGTTAAATTTGA
>NW_027214105.1:0-2088 GCF_042767895.1 Penaeus vannamei | reverse complement strand
AGTTAAGCGTGCTTGGGCGAGAGTAGTAATAAGATGGATGACCCCCTGGGAAGTCCTCTTGTTTCACCCCTTTTTGCGGGCCACTCCTCGCGTTTGTCAAGTTTTTAGGCTTTATTTCTCTTGTTTTACGCTCTCGCGAGACGGCTCCCCGAACTGCTCTGGAAGAATGGGGACCACGGCGGCGCGCAGGGGCCCACCGGACGCGTCGAACGATAGAAAACTCGTCCGAATGCACCCGAAATGACCGAAATTTGGGTACGAACTGGGTTGAAACGGGGCAAGCCCTTCTTTCCACGTCGTAGAGCTCGGAGAGAGCTTCGCGTGCATATGCTGCTCGATGCGTAACTCGACCCGTGCAAAGAGTTAAGCGTGCTTGGGCGAGAGTAGTACTAGGATGGGTGACCTCCTGGGAAGTCCTCGTGTTGCATTCCTTTTTGCGAGCCACTCCTCGCATTTGTCAAGTTTTCAGGCTTTCTTTCTCTTTTTCTCCGCTCTCGCGAGACGGCTCCACGGACTGCTCTGGACGAATGGGGACCGGCGGCCCGCGGGGGCCTACCGGACGCGTCGAATGATAGAAAACGCGCCCGAATGCACCCGAAATGGCCGATGTTTGGGTACGAACTGGGTCAAAACGGGGCAAGCCCTGTTTTCCACATCGTAGAGCTCGGACAAAGCTTCGCGTGCATATGCTGCTCGAAGCGTAACTCGACCCGTGCGCAGAGTTAAGCGTGCTTGGGCGAGAGTCGTACTAGGTTGGGTGACTTCCTGGGAAGTGCTCGTGTCGCACCCCTTTTTGCGAGCCAGTCCTCGCGTTTGTCAAGTTTTCAGGCTTTTTTTCTTTTTCTCCGCTCTCGCGAGACGGCTCCACGGACGAATTGGGACCACGGTTGCGCGCAGGGGCCCACTGGACGCGTCGAATGGTAGAAAACGTACCCGAATGCACCCGAAATGGCCGAATTTTGGGTACGAACTGGGTCAAAACGGGGCAAGCCCTGTTTTCCACGTCGTAGAGCACGGAGAGAGCTTCGTGTGCATATGCTGCTCGACACGTAACTCGACCCGTGCGCAGAGTTAAGCGTGCTTGGGCGAGAGTAGTAATAAGATGGATGACCCCCTGGGAAGTCCTCTTGTTTCACCCCTTTTTGCGGGCCACTCCTCGCGTTTGTCAAGTTTTTAGGCTTTATTTCTCTTGTTTTACGCTCTCGCGAGACGGCTCCCCGAACTGCTCTGGAAGAATGGGGACCACGGCGGCGCGCAGGGGCCCACCGGACGCGTCGAACGATAGAAAACTCGTCCGAATGCACCCGAAATGACCGAAATTTGGGTACGAACTGGGTTGAAACGGGGCAAGCCCTTCTTTCCACATCGTAGAGCTCGGAGAGAGCTTCGCGTGCATATGCTGCTCGATGCGTAACTCGACCCGTGCAAAGAGTTAAGCGTGCTTGGGCGAGAGTAGTACTAGGATGGGTGACCTCCTGGGAAGTCCTCGTGTTGCACCCCTTTTTGCGAGCCCTCCTCCTTTGTCAAGTTTTCCTTTTTTTCTTTTTTCCGCTCTCCAACGGGCCCAGGGGGCCCCCAATGGGGGGAGGGGCCCCGGGGGGCCCCCGGACGCGCGGGTGAAAAGCCCCGAATGCCCCGAAATGGCCGATTTTGGGACGAATGGGCAAACGGGGCAAAACCCTTTTCCACTCGAGCTCGGAAAGCTTCGCGTGCATTTTGCTGCTCGAGCGTAACTCGACCCCCGTGCGCAGAGTTAAGCGTGCTTGGGCGAGAGTATTAGGATGGGTGACCCCCTGGGAAGTCCCCTGTTTCACCCCTTTTTGCGGCCCTCCTCCGTTTTTCAAGTTTTCCTTTTTTTTTTTTTTCCCCCCTTTGCGAACGGGTCCCAAAGGGAGAATTGGGGGCCACGGGGGCCCGGGGGGCCCCCCGGACGCGCGGGTGAAAACCCCCGAATGCCCCGAAATGGCAAATTTTGGGCGAATGGGCAAAGGGGCAAACCCTTTTTCCCCTCTGAGCCGGGAGAGCTTCGGTGCATTGCTGCTCGGCCCCTAACTCACCCGGCCAAAAATTAAACGTCGGGGGGGGGTT
>NW_027214104.1:0-2065 GCF_042767895.1 Penaeus vannamei | reverse complement strand
GACGTCGAGAGGGCACGAGTGGGAAAGGCCGACGTCGGGCGGCGCGAGTGGGAAAAGGGCCCACGTCGGGGGCGGCGAAGTGGGAAGGCCGACGTCGAGAGCGGGGACGAGTGGGAAGGCCGACGTCGAGAGCGGCCAGGTGGGAAACCGACGTCGAGGGGGCCCGGTGGGAAAGGCCGACTGGGGGGAAAACGGCCCCACGGTGGGGAAAAGGGCCCACGGAGGGCGACGATGGGGAAAAGGGCCCACGTCGAGAGGGGCCCGAGTGGGGGAAGGGGCCCAGTGGGGGGCCACGAGTGGGGAAAAGGGCCCCGCGAGGCGGCGACGGTGGAAAGGGCCCACGTCGAGAGCGGCGACGAGTGGGGCCGACGTCGGGAGCGGGACGGGGTGGGAAAGGGCCCACGTCAAAAGCGGCGACGAGTGGGGAAAAGGCCCCCGTCGGGAGCGGCGACGAGTGGGAAAAGGGGGGGCCCACGAGTGGGAAAAGGGCCGGCGTCGAGAGCGGCACAGGGGAAAAGGGCCCACGTCGAGAGGGAAGGGGAAAGGGCCCACGTCGGGGCGGCCACGAGTGGGAAAAACCGACGTCGGGGCGGGGACAGGGGGGGGCCGACGTCGGGGCGGCCACGAGTGGGAAAAGGGCCCACGCGGGAGCGGCCACGAGTGGGGAAAAGGGCCCCAACGGGAGCGGCGACAAATGGGAAAGGCCGACGTCGGGAGCGGCGACGAGTGGGAAAGGCCGACGTGGAGCGGCCGGGGGGAAAGGCCGACGTCGAGAGGGCGCGGTGGGGAAGGCCGACGTCGGAGCGGCACGGTGGGAAAGGGGCCCACGTCGGAGCGGCACGAGGGGAAGGCCGACGTCGGAGCGGCGACGAGGGGGGCCGACGTCGAGAGCGGCCGGGTGGGAAGGCCGACGCGGGGCGGCCGAGGGGAAAGGCCGACGTCGAGAGCGGCACGAGTGGGAAAAGGGCCCACGTCGAAAAGGGGGCCCAAGTGGGGAAAAACCGAGTCGGGGGCGGCACAGTGGGAAAGGCCGAGAGGGGAAAGAAGCCGACTCGAAGCGGCCCCCGAGTGGAAAAGGGCCCACGTCGAAGGACAGTGGGAAAAGGGCCCACGTCGAGAGCGGCGACGAGTGGAAAGGCCGACGTCGGGGGGGGGCGACGAGGGGGAAAGGCCGACGTCGAGAGCGGCCACGGGGGGGGGCCAACGTCGGGAGCGGCCACGAGTTGGGGAAAGGGCCCACGTCGAGAGGGCCCACGAGTGGGAAAAGGGCCCACGTCGAGAGCGGGCCCCGAGTGGGAAGGGCCCACGTCCCCCAGGAAAGGGGGTTTGAGAGGGCCCCGGGGAAAGGCCGACGTCGAGAGCGGCCACGAGTGGGAAAGGCCGACGTTGAGAGCGGCGACGAGTGGGAAAGGCCGACGTCGAGAGCGGGCCCCCCCGGGGGGGAAAGGCCGACGTCGGGAGCGGCGACGAGTGGGGAAAGGGCCCACGGGCGGGAAAGGGGGGGCGAGTGGGAAAAAGGGCCCACGTCGGGAGCGGCGACGAGGGGGGAAAAGGCCGGTCCCCGTAGCGGCGACGATGGGAAAAGGGCCCACGTCGGGGCGGCGACAAATGGGAAAAACCGACGTCGGGGGGGGAGGGGGGCCCACGAGTGGGGGAAAAGGGCCGGGGCGTCGGGAGCGGCGACGAGTGGAAAAAGGCGACGTGAGAGCGGACGATGGGAAAGGGCCCACGTCGGGAGCGGCGACGAGTGGGAAGGCCGACGTCGGAGCCGACAGTGGGAAAGGCCGACGTCGGGAGCGGCGACGAGTGGGAAAGGCCGACGTCGGAGGGCGACGGTGGGGAAAAGGGCCCACGTCGAGAGCGGCGACGAGTGGGAAAAGGGCCCACGTCGGGGCGGCGACGAGTGGGGAAAGGCCCCGGGGGCGGCACGAGTGGGGGCCGACGTCGAGACGGCACGAGTGGGAAAGGCCGACGTCGGAGCGGCACGAGTGGGAAAGGCCGACGTGGGGAACGGCACATGGGAAAGCCGCGAGTGGGAAAGGCCGACGTCAGAGCGGCGACGAGT
>NW_027214102.1:0-2027 GCF_042767895.1 Penaeus vannamei | reverse complement strand
TTATAAAATATATTGTATATATATATATATAAATTATATATATATTTTATGTATATATATTTTATATATTATATATATTATAAATATATGTAAAAATATTTTATTTTATATATATTTTATTTTATATATTTTATATATAATATATATATACAAAAACAAAAACACAAAACAAAATATATAAAATATATAAAATATATAAAAATATAAAATATATAAAATATATACATATATATATACAAAATATATACATATATATAAAATATATATGATATATATTTTATATATATATTTTATATAAATTTTATATATAAAATATATATATATATTTTATATATATATTTTATTTTAATATATTTTATATTTATAATATATATATATTTTATATATATATTATATATATATGTATTATATGTATTATATGTATATATATTGTATATATTTTATTATAAAAAATTATTATATATATTATATATATATTATATATATATGTATATATATGTTTTATTTTTATTATATGTTTTATATATGTATTTATAAAAGTATATATATATTATATATAATATTTATATTATAAATATATATATATATAAATATGTATAAAATATATATATAATATATATATTATATATATATTAATATATATTTTATATATATTTTATATATTTTATTTATATATATAAAATATATATATTAAAAATATATTTATATAAAAATATTTTATATATTTTATAATATTTTTTAAAATATATTTTAAAAATAATATATTTTATATATTTTATAATTATATATATTATTATATTTTATAATTTTATATATTTTATATATAAAATATATAAAATATATATATAAAAATTTTATTACATATTTAAAATATATATAATATATATAATAATAAAATTATATTACATATTTTTATAATATATATATATAATATATATATTTTAAAATTTTTTATATATATATATATTTTATAATTTTTATAATATATATAATATATATAATATATATAATATATATAAAATATATAACATATAATAATATAAAAAATATAATATATATAATATATATAATATATATATAATATATATAATATTTTATATAATTTTATATAATTTAAAAAAAATATATATAATATATATAATATATATATATAATATATATATATGCAAAAAATATATAATATATATAATATATATAATATATATAATATATATAATATATATATTAATTTTAAATTTTTATTATATATTTAATTTTTATATAATATATATAATATATATAATATATATAATATATATAATATATATATAAAATATATAACATATATATAAAATATATTAAAATTTTATAATATATATAAAAATATATATAATATATATAATATATATAATATATATAATATATTTTAAAGTATTATTTTTATATATAATATATATATATATATATATATATATATATATATATATTTAATATATAATTATATATAATAATTATAAAATTTTAAAAATACATATATTTTACATATATATATTTTTAATATATACATAATATATTTTACATATATAATTTAATATATATAAAACTTTTATACATATATATATATATTTAAAATATAAAATATATATTTTAAAATAATATATATATATATATATATTTATATATATACATATATATAATATATATATATAATATATATATAATATTTTATAATTTTTATTTATAATATTTTATTTTAATTTTAAAATTTTTTTTAATATATATATAATATATATATATATATAATATATATATACATATATATTTTACTATTATTATTACATATATATATAATATATATATATATAATATATATATATATAATATATTGGGGGGGTGGGTGCTTCATGCGCAGGGTGGTGTGAAGGATGGAGGGTAGTTAGTTAGTGTTAAGAGCTTTTGCATGCCTTCTCGCTTACAGCTGCCACCGCTGGGTAGCCCCGTGCGAAAAAGGGAGCAGCTCTGCTTTAAACCTCCCCTGCCAATGCATA
>NW_027214080.1:0-1685 GCF_042767895.1 Penaeus vannamei | reverse complement strand
AAATCACTCTAATCCACGATAGGTTACAGTACTTTCAATTTGGGGGGGTTAGGTTAGGTTACGTTGGTTAGGCTAGTTTTTACTCAAATTTAACCAGGAGACTCCAAATTTTTTTTTCTAACATAAACTTGATCGTAATTTACTCTAATCCACGATAGGTTACAGTACCTGCAATTTGGGGAGGTTAGGTTTGGTTACGGGGTTGGTTAGGTTAGGTTAGGTTAGGTTAGGTTAGGCTAAATTTAACCAGGAGACTCCAAATTTCGTTTTCTCACATAAACTTGATCGTAAATCACTCTAATCCACGATAGGGTTTCAGTACCTGCAATTTTGGGGGGGTTAGGTTAGGTTTCGTTGGTTAGGTTGGTTAGGTTTGGTTAGGTTAGGTTAGGTTAGGGTTTGGCTCAAATTTAACCAGGAGACTCCAAATTTCGTTTTTTCACATAAAATTATCGTAAATCACTCTAATCCACGATAGGGTTTCAGTACCTGAATTTGGGGGGGTTAGGGTTTGGTTACGTTGGTTAGGTTAGGTTAGGTTAGGTTAGGTTAGGTTTGGGTCAAATTTAAACCCGGAGACTCCAAATTTCGTTTTCTCACATAAACTTGATCGTAAATCACTCTAATCCCCGATAGGTTACAGTACCTGCAATTTGGGGAGGTTAGGTTAGGTTACGTTGGTTAGGTTAGGTTAGGTTTGGGTTTGGTTAGGTTAGGCTCAAATTTAACCAGGAGACTCCAAATTTCGTTTTCTCACTAAACTTGATCGTAAATCACTCTAATCCACGATAGGTTACAGTACCTGCAATTTGGGGAGGTTAGGTTAGGTTACGGGGGGGTTGGTTTTGGTTAGGTTAGGCTCAAATTTAACCAGGAGACTCCAAAATTTTGTTTTTTTCACATAACTTGATCGTAAATCACTCTAATCCACGATAGGTTACAGTACCTGCAATTTGGGGAGGTTAGGTTAGGTTCGTTGGTTAGGTTAGGTTAGGGGGTTTTTGGGGGTTTTGGCTCAAATTTAACCAGGAGACTCCAAATTTCGTTCTCACACATAAACTTGATCGTAAAACACACAAATCCACGAAACGTTACACTACTTGCAATTTGGGGAGGTTAGGTTTGGTTACGGGGGTTGGTTAGGTTTTTGGGGGTTTTTACTCAAATTTAACCAGGAGACTCCAAATTTCTTTTCTACATAAACTTATCGTAAATCACTCTAATCCACGATAGGTTACAGTACCTGCAATTTGGGGAGGTTAGGTTAGGTTACGTTGGTTAGGTTAGGTTAGGTTAGGTTAGGTTAGGTTAGGCTCAAATTTAACCAGGAGACTCCAAATTTCGTTTTCTCACATAAACTTGATCGTAAATCACTCTAATCCACGATAGGTTACAGTACCTCAATTTGGGGAGGTTAGGTTAGGTTACGTTGGTTAGGTTAGGTTAGGTTAGGTTAGGTTAGGTTAGGCTCAAATTTAACCAGGAGACTCCAAATTTCGTTTTCTCACATAAACTTGATCGTAAATCACTCTAATGACCGATAGGTTACAGTACGTGTAATTTGGGGAAGTTAGGTTAGGGTTTGTTGGTTAGGTTAGTTTTGGTTAGGTTGGGGTTTGGTTAGGGTCAAATTTAACCAGGAGACTCCAAATTTCGTTTTCTCACATAAACTTGATCGTAAATCA
>NW_027214079.1:0-1631 GCF_042767895.1 Penaeus vannamei | reverse complement strand
CTAACCTCCCCAAATTGCAGGTACTGTAACCTATCGTGGATTAGAGTGATTTACGATCAAGTTTATGTGAGAAAACGAAATTTGGAGTCTCCTGGTTAAATTTGAGCCCCCAAACCCAACCCTAACCTAACCTAACCCTAACCAACGTAACCTAACCTAACCTCCCCAAATTGCAGGTACTGTAACCTATCGTGGATTAGAGTGATTTACGATCAAGTTTATGTGAGAAAACGAAATTTGGAGTCTCCTGGTTTAAAATTTTGAAAAATAACCTAACCTAACCTAACCTAACCTAAACCCCAACCAACGTAACCTAACCTAACCTCCCCAAATTGCAGGTACTGTAACCTATCGTGGATTAGAGTGATTTACGATCAAAAAATTTTGTGAGAAAAAGAAATTTGGAGTCTCCTGGTTAAATTTGAGCCCCCAACCTAACCTAACCTAACCTAACCTAACCTAACCTAACCAACGTTTAAACCCAACCTCCCCCAAAAATTTTTGGTACTGTAACCTATCGTGGATTAGAGTGATTTACGATCAAGTTTATGTGAGAAAACGAAATTTGGAGTCTCCTGGTTAAATTTGAGCCAACCTAACCTAACCTAACCTAACCTAACCTAACCTAACCTAAATCCCAAAGTAACCTAACCTAACCTCCCCAAATTGCAGGTACTGTAACCTATCGTGGATTAGAGTGATTTACGACAAGTTTATGTGAGAAAACGAAATTTGGAGTCTCCTGGTTAAATTTGAGCCAAACCTAACCTAACCTAACCTAACCTAACCAACCTAACCTTTAAAAAAACCCAACCTCCCCAAATTGCAGGTACTGTAACCTATCGTGGATTAGAGTGATTTACGATCAAGTTTAGTGAGAAAACGAAATTTGGAGTCTCCTGGTTAAATTTGAGCCTAAACCTAACCCAACCTAACCTAACCTAACCTAACCTAACCCCAACCAACGTAACCTAACCTAACCTCCCCCAAAAATTTTTGGTACTGTAACCTATCGTGGATTAGAGTGATTTACGATCAAGTTTATGTGAGAAAAAGAAATTTGGAAAAAATTTTCCCCCTTAAATTTGAGCCCCCCAACCTAACCTAACCTAACCTAACCTAACCTAACCTAACCTAACCCAAAGTAACCTAACCTAACCTCCCCAAATTGCAGGTACTGTAACCTATCGTGGATTAGAGTGATTTACGATCAAGTTTATGTGAGAAAACGAAATTTGGAGTCTCCTGGTTAAATTTGAGCCCCCCCAAACCCAACCTAACCTAACCTAACCTAACCAACGTAACCTAACCTAACCTCCCCAAATTGCAGGTACTGTAACCTATCGTGGATTAGAGTGATTTACGATCAAGTTTATGTGAGAAAACGAAATTTGGAGTCTCCTGGTTAAATTTGAGCCTAACCTAACCTAACCTAACCTAACCTAACCTAACCTAAACCCCAACCAACGTAACCTAACCTAACCTCCCCAAATTGCAGGTACTGTAACCTATCGTGGATTAGAGTGATTTACGATCAAGTTTATGTGAGAAAACGAAATTTGGAGTCTCCTGGTTAAATTTGAGCCAACCTAAACCCAACCTAACCTAACCTAACCTAACCTAACCTAACC
>NW_027214074.1:0-1260 GCF_042767895.1 Penaeus vannamei | reverse complement strand
TCCCTTCTCCTTCTCGGGGGCCCTTTTTTCCCCCCCTGCAGGGGGCCCCCCCCCTTTTTTTCCCCTGCAAGGGGGCACCCTTTTCCTCCTTCTGAAGGGGGCCCTTCCTTTTCCCCCTCCCCTTTCCGGGGGCATCCCTCCTCCTCTGAGGGGGCATCCTTCTTCCTCTGAAGGGGCATCCCCCCCCCCTTCTCCCCCCTTTTCAGGGGGCATCCTTCTCCCCCTCCTTCTCAGGGGCATCCCTCCCTCCTTCTGCAAGGGGGCATCCCTTTTCCCCTCCTTTTGCAGGGGGTTTCCTTCTCCCCCTCCTTCGAAGGGGGCATCCTTCCCCCCCTTTTTCCCCTGGAAACCTTTTCCTCCTTCTGCAAGGGGGCATCCTTTTTCCCCTCCTTCTGCAAGGGGTTTCCCCCCCCTTTTTTTCCCCCCCTTTTGAGGGGGCATCCTTTTCCCCTCCTTCTGCAGGGGGCATCCTTCCCCCTCCTTTTGAAGGGGGCATCCTTTTCCCTTTTCCTCTGCAGGGACTCCTTTTTCCCCTTCCGGGGGACATCCTTCCCCCTTTCCCCCGGAGGGGGCATCCTTCTCCCTCCTTCGAAGGGGGCATTCCTCCTCTCCTTCCAGGGGGCCCTTTCCCCCTCCTTCTGCAAGGGGGCATCCTTCCCCCCTTTCCCCCCTTTTTAAAAATCCTTTTCTCCTTCTGCAGGGGGCATCCTTCCCTCTCCTTCTGCAAGGGGGCATCCTTCTTCTCCCTCTCACGGGGGCATCCCCTCCCTCCTTCCACTGGGGCATCCTTCTCCCTCCTTCTGCAGGGGGCATCCCCCCCCCCTTTTTCCCTCCTTCCACGGGGGCATCCTTCCCTCCTTCTGCAAGGGGGCATCCTTCCCCCCCTCCTTCTGCACTGGGGCATCCCTCCTCTCCTTGAGGGGGCATCCTTTCCCTTTCCCCCTTTGCAAGGGGGCATCCCTTCCCTTTTTCCCTTTTGCCGGGGCTCCTCCTTTTCCCCCCTTTTCCCCCTCCCGAACCCTTCCCTCCCCTTTGCAGGCATCCTTCCCCTCCTTCTGCACGGGGCATCTTCTCCCCTTTTTTTTTTGCAAGGGGGCATCCCTCCCCCCTTCTCCGGGAGCATCCCCTCCTCCTTCTGCATGGGCTCCTTCCCCCCCCTTTGAGGGGGCATCCCTCCTCTCCTTCTGCAGGGGCATCCCCTTTTCCTCCTTCTAGGGGGCATCCCTCCTTTCTCCCTTCTCCCTGGGGCATCCCCTCCTC
>NW_027214068.1:0-5000 GCF_042767895.1 Penaeus vannamei | reverse complement strand
GATGGGATTATCATCAAAATCATCCTAATTAGTAGAATTATTGCTAAAATCATCATAATCATCATTTAAACTGGAAAAAGGGGGGTTTTCGACTCATCTCTCAGAAGGCTGTATTTTGCTAGATTTCGCCGGTTTTTCGACTTTTGGGATTTTTCTCCTTTTAGCCTTTTTCTCATTATAGATGGGCTTTATAATGATAATTATCATCATTATTGTCATTATCATCATTATTATCATTACTGTGATTATTGCCCTAATTACCCTTAATATAGTCATTATAATAATCATTATCTTAATTATTAATGTCATTTTCATTATTATAATGATTTTAATAATGATAATGGCAATAATGATAATTCTAGAAAGAATAACAACAATAAAATTTATTATAATAACAATAATAGCCGTGTTATAATTACTTTTATTATTATTTCTGTTATCATTGTCGTTATTATTAGTGTTATTAGTAGGAAATTATTAGAATTGTGTTGATTATTGCTATTATTGCAATTATTACGAAAATCATCATTATAAGTATCATTGTATAATTATTATCATAATTATTGTCCAAATTACTCTCATAATTACCATTATTATCGTCATTATTGTCATTATTGATGGGGTTATCATCAAAATCATCCTAATTAGCAGAATTAATGGTAAAATCATCATAATCATCATTTAAACTGGAAAAAGGGGGGTTTTCGAGTCATCTCTCAGAAGGCTGTATTTTGCTAGAATTCTCCGGTTTTTCGACTTTTGGGATTTTTCTCCTTTTAGCCTTTTTCTCATTATAGATGGGCTTTATAATGATAATTATCATCATTATTGTCATTATCATCATCATTATTATCATTACTGTCATTATTGCCCTAATTACCCTTAATATAGTCATTATAATAATCATTATCTAAATTATTAATGTCATTTTCATCATTATAATGATTTTAATAATGATATTGACAATAATGATAATTCTTGAGATAATAACAATAATGATAATTCTTGAGATAATAACAATAATGATAATGATTATAATAACAATAATGGCCGGGATATATTTAATTTTATTTTTATTTCTATCATTGTCGTTATTAGGAAAATCATTAGAATATTGTTGAGTATTCTTATTATCGCAATTATTAGGCAAATCATCATTATAACTATCATTATATAATTTTTATCATAATTATTGTCCTAATTACTCGCATGATTATCATTATTACCGTCATTATTGATGGGGTTATCATCAAAATCATCCTAATTAGTAGAATTATTGCTAAAATCATAATCATTTAAACTGGAAAAGGGGGGGTTTTCGACTCATCTCTCAGAAGGCTGTATTTTGCTAGATTTCGCCGATTTTTCGACTTTTGGGATTTTTCTCCTTTTAGCCTTTTTCTCATTATAGATGGGCTTTATAATGATAATTATCATCATTATTGTCATTATCATCATCATTATTATCATTACTGTGATTATTGCCCTAATTACCCTTAATATAGTCATTATAATAATCATTATCTTAATTATTGTCATTTTCATTATTATAATGATTTTAATAATGATAATGGCAATAATGATAATTCTAGAAAGAATAACAACAATAAAATTTATTATAATAACAATAATAGCCGTGTTATAATTACTTTTATTATTATTTCTGTTATCATTGTCGTTATTATTAGTGTTATTAGTAGGAAATTATTAGAATTGTGTTGATTATTGCTATTATTGCAATTATTACGCAAATCATCATTATAAGTATCATTGTATAATTATTATCATAATTATTGTCCAAATTACTCTCATAATTACCATTATTATCTTCATTATTGTTATTATTGATGGGGTTATCATCAAAATCATCCTAATTAGCAGAATTAATGGTAAAATCATCATAATCATCATTTAAACTGGAAAAAGGGGGGTTTTCGACTCATCTCTCAGAAGGCTGTATTTTGCTAGATTTCGCCGGTTTTTCGACTTTTTGGATTTTTCTCCTTTTAGCCTTTTTCTCATTATAGATGGGCTTTATAATGATAATTATCATCATTATTGTCATTATCATCATCATTATCATTACTGTGATTATTGCCCTAATTACCCTTAATATAGTCATTATAATAATCATTATCTTAATTATTAATGTCATTTTCATTATTATAATGATTTTAATAATGATAATGGCAATAATGATAATTCTAGAAAGAATAACAACAATAAAATTTATTATAATAACAATAATAGCCGTGTTATAATTACTTTTATTATTATTTCTGTTATCATTGTCGTTATTATTAGTGTTATTAGTAGGAAATTATTAGAATTGTGTTGATTATTGCTATTATTGCAATTATTACGCAAATCATCATTATAAGTATCATTGTATAATTATTATCATAATTATTGTCCAAATTACTCTCATAATTACCATTTTTATCGTCATTATTGTCATTATTGATGGGGTTATCATCAAAATCATCCTAATTAGCAGAATTAATGGTAAAATCATCATAATCATCATTTAAACTGGAAAAAGGGGGGTTTTCGAGTCATCTCTCAGAAGGCTGTATTTTGCTAGATTTCGCCGGTTTTTCGACTTTTTGGATTTTTCTCCTTTTAGCCTTTTTCTCATTATGGATGGGCTTTATAATGATAATTATCATCATTATTGTCATTATCATTATCATTATTATCATTACTGTCATTATTGCCCTAATTACCCTTAATATAGTCATTATAATAATCATTATCTAAATTATTAATGTCATTTTCATCATTATAATGATTTTAATAATGATATTGACAATAATGATAATTCTTGAGATAATAACAATAATGATAATGATTATAATAACAATAATGGCCGGGATATATTTAATTTTATTTTTATTTCTATCATTGTCGTTATTAGGAAAATCATTAGAATATTGTTGAGTATTCTTATTATCGCAATTATTAGGCAAATCATCATTATAACTATCATTATATAATTTTTATCATAATTATTGTCCTAATTACTCGCATGATTATCATTATTACCGTCATTATTGATGGGGTTATCATCAAAATCATCCTAATTAGTAGAATTATTGCTAAAATCATAATCATTTAAACTGGAAAAGGGGGGGTTTTCGACTCATCTCTCAGAAGGCTGTATTTTGCTAGATTTCGCCGATTTTTCGACTTTTGGGATTTTTCTCCTTTTAGCCTTTTTCTCATTATAGATGGGCTTTATAATGATAATTATCTTCATTATTGTCATTATCATCATCATTATTATCATTACTGTGATTATTGCCCTAATTACCCTTAATATAGTCATTATAATAATCATTATCTTAATTATTAATGTCATTTTCATTATTATAATGATTTTAATAATGATAATGGCAATAATGATAATTCTAGAAAGAATAACAACAATAAAATTTATTATAATAACAATAATAGCCGTGTTATAATTACTTTTATTATTATTTCTGTTATCATTGTCGTTATTATTAGTGTTATTAGTAGGAAATTATTAGAATTGTGTTGATTATTGCTATTATTGCAATTATTACGCAAATCATCATTATAAGTATCATTGTATAATTATTATCATAATTATTGTCCAAATTACTCTCATAATTACCATTTTTATCGTCATTATTGTCATTATTGATGGGGTTATCATCAAAATCATCCTAATTAGTAGAATTAATGGTAAAATCATCATAATCATCATTTAAACTGGAAAAAGGGGGGTTTTCGAGTCATCTCTCAGAAGGCTGTATTTTGCTAGATTTCGCCGGTTTTTCGACTTTTGGGATTTTTCTCCTTTTAGCCTTTTTCTCATTATAGATGGGCTTTATAATGATAATTATCATCATTATTGTCATTATCATCATCATTATTATCATTACTGTCATTATTGCCCTAATTACCCTTAATAAAGCCATTATAATAATCATTATCTTAATTATTAATGTCATTTTCATTATTATAACGATTTTAATAATGATAATGGCAATAATGATAATTCTAGAAAGAATAACAACAATAAAATTTATTATAATAACAATAATAGCCGTGTTATAATTATTTTTATTATTATTTCTGTTATCATTGTCGTTATTATTAGTGTTATTAGTGGGAAAATCATTAGAATATTGTTGAGTATTCTTATTATCGCAATTATTAGGCAAATCATCATTATAACTATCATTATATAATTTTTATCATAATTATTGTCCTAATCACTCGCATGATTATCATTATTACCGTCATTATTGATGGGGTTATCATCAAAATCATCCTAATTAGTAGAATTATTGCTAAAATCATCATAATCATCATCTAAACTGGAAAAAGGGGGGTTTTCGACTCATCTCTCAGAATGCTGTATTTTGCTAGATTTCGCCGGTTTTTCGACTTCTGGGATTTTTCTCCTTTTAGCCTTTTTCTCATTTTAGATGGGCTTTATAATGATAATTATCATTATTATTTTCATTTATATCTCTCTCTCTCTCTCTCTCTCTCTCTCTCTCTCTCTCTCTCTCTCTCTCTCTCTCTCTCTCTCTCTCTCTCTCTATATATATATATATATATATATATATAGTGTGTGAATGTGTTTGTGTGTGTGTGTGTGTGTGTGTGCGTGTGTGTGTGTGTATGTGTATATATATATATATATATATATATATATATATATATATATATATATATATATATATATATATATATATATATATATACATCTATATATATATATATATATATATATATATATATATATATATATATATATATATATTTATATATCGTTCTATCTATCGCTCTATCTATCTATCTATCGCTCTATCTATCTATCATTCTATCTATCACTCTATTTATCTATCTATCTATCTCTCTCTCTCTCTCTCTCTCTCTCTCTCTCTCTCTCTCTCTCTCTCTCTCTCTCTCTCTTATCATGAAAATCATCATAATTACCATTTAAAAACAAAAAAGGTTTT